>NC_134559.1:35823496-35930996 GCF_025594145.1 Primulina tabacum
AAAAGTAGTCTCATTATCGCCACACCTCTCCCGAAAAATATTTCGTGATGAAAAGTTTTGAAAATTAGCCGAACCCTCAAAAAGTCCCCTGATCGATAAAATTTGCTTACCGGGTAAAATAAATCTAAAGATAATACCCAATAATCTCAATTCTTGAAAAACACCTTTAACACATTCTGTATTAATTAATAGAACTTAATCGGTGTAATAAAAATAATTTTCTTGAAAATTCTCCGTCTCTGATCCCGTTCAAGAGCGAAATGAACTTAAAAACCTTAATGCATGAACTTATAATAGTATGGTAATAAATTCTACCATGCATGAATTATGCATAAAAATAATTTAAACACAATTTAATAAAATAAAAAATACATTTTATGCTTTAAAATAATTTAATGAAATACCAAAGAATTTAATAATTTGCATGCATGTGTTTATGTGGACTTTTTCGATTTTCGGGACGTTACACGCCGCACTGCTCTCGCCCAATCAAGAACCAAGAAGTTAAACGTCTGGCGCGATGCCAGAGCTAGGATGGGTGACCTCCCTGGAAAGTACCGTGTCGCGACCGTTTACGGTAAAATTATAGCTAAAACTGTTGAATAATGTTTTTAATAAGTTAACCATCTCCGGAGTAATCTGCGTCATACCCTTCCGCACAGAACCGGCTCACGACAACAAAAATCGCTAAATGATCCCAGAAAATTGAAAAAAAAAATAAGAAGAAGAAAATAACGAATGTAAAGCTATTATTATGCCTAGGATACGATAAAATGGAACCGGAATCGAATTTTGGACTTCCTTAACGGATTTCTCGAGGAAACGAAAGCTAACAGAAGTTGAAAATCGCAAATTAGAGGGTCTTAAAGAAGGAATTCGGCTAAAATCTCGCCAGCTCATTGCAGAGTAAGAGTCTCGTTCATTTGCCCGTTTACAATCAAATTAGGCTACAATTTTGTCCAAATCCTGGCAGTGCCCGAGCTACGTTGATTTCACATGTCTTATCTGGTCCCGATCGAGATTCAGATGATTTGAGCCGAAAATCGTCTGTCAACAAGTAATCAAAAATAGAAAAAAAACAAAAAGGGTGCAACACGAGGATTTCCCAGGGGGTCACCCGTCCTAGTACTGCTCGCCCAAGCACGCTTAACTTCCGAGTTCTGATGGTATCCGGTGCATTAGTGCTGGTATGATCCCATCCAACATTGAGTGGGATGTTTATTCTTATATCCCTCGAGTACGTGTGGCGCGGGTGGCGATGGACAACAAATAAATCCTTATATTATTTCGAAAATTTTGATTCAGCCCTTAAACGTTCGTAAATTGCCCTTAGGTCCCCAATCTTTGAAATATTGCATTTTGGTCCCTTAAATTTCGATACTTGCATGTTGATTTTATACGTCGGGACGTAAATTTTATCGGTGTGGGTTTTTCAATAAAAAAATACGAACTTTTTGGCAACCCCGCTATTTAATTCCCAAACTATTTTTACCAAAACTTTACTAACATTTTATTTAATTCTAATTAAAGACTAATTGGCTTAATTAGGGGCTTAATAGGCCTAAAGCCTTGTTAGTGTTTAATTAAGTATATAATATGTAAACCTTTCCCATAAACCTACGATTATTTCAAAAGCACACGGCCACAATTCTGAAAATACCTAGATTACACGGCACACACATTCTTAAAAATTGAGGCAAACTTTCGAGCGTTGCCAAGGGAAAGTCTTAGCCAAGGTTCTTGCTCCGTTCTTCGTCATCGTCAATGGTTTTTCGTACGTAAATTACGCATAGGCTCACATATTCTTCCCTTCAACCATCATCACATCATATTATATTTTTATGCATGAAATTTTGGGAAACAAGTGACACTTTGAATTATTTTCGTTTTTATGCAATCCATGAAATTCCAAGCATGATTTTGATTCAAACTTTTGTCCTTTACATGTATATACGAGCTGCCACGATATAGGTTATGTTTAGGCATGATTTTACACGGGATTAGAGTCCTAGATAATCACCTTAACACCACCCACGAAATAGAACACAAGTTGTGCAGCAACCTTCTGTCATGGAGCAAAGGGGTTCGGTTTATTGTTGCAGGGGCTAGGGCTTGGTTGGCTGGTTCCACGGGTTAACCAAGGTCGTGGGTGAGTTAGGGAGAGAGTCCTAGCCATGCTAGGACTCGCATTCAAGGGCTGGAAGGAGTCCTAGCAAGCTATGACTCCCACCCGAGAATCAAGGGGAATTGCGTGTAGGGTTCTGGGCTTGTTGCAGGCTGATGGGCGTGGTCCAGGGGGCCTGGGCTAGGTCAGGTCGAGTCCTTAGAGTCCTTAGGGAGTGCACAACAGGTTGGTTTGGTGGCTGGGTTCGTTGGTAGGGGCAGGGAAGCTTGATCAAGAGTCCTTGTCCAACAAGGATTTCTCGGCCAGCTTATGGTAGAGGAGTATGGGGCTCGTTTTTTTGGTTAGGGGTGTTTTACATGGGATATATGGGTCCAGTAGGGTACTTTAGGATGTTGGTCAAGTTTTGGATCAACATGGTTCGGGGGTATCTCGTGAAAATCAAGAGATGGCTCGGGGTCGAAGATTTTGGGTCATTAGAGTTTTTAAAACTTGGGAAAATTGAAAAATGGTTCACGGGGGTCGAGTCGTGGTTCATAAGGGCTAAAATAATATAAAAAAGACTAAATTCTCAACTGGTACCAACACTTAGGAATCTAGGTACTTAAGTCTGAAGGTCCTGGGTTCAAGTGTTAGGGAAGGAGAAAGAAACCACTTACCAGGGGTGAGATATTCTATGAGTGACGGTGCATTGGCCCATGCTGGACCATCCTAACGACCCATGACCAGAAGTGGTGCGTGGGTATGGGCAGAGGCCTTTGTTGGTTCAGCCTAATGGCCCATGATCATTACAGCACTGCTCTCGCCCAATCAGAACCATGAAGTTAAGCGTTCTGGCGCAATGGCAGAGCTAGGACGGGTGACCTCCCTGGAAAGTCCTCGTGTCGCGACCGTTTACGTAAATTATTGATAAAACAGTCGAAATAATTGTTTTTAATGAGTTAACCGTCTCCGGAGTAATCTGCGTCATACCCTTCCGCACAGAACCGGCTCACGACAAAAAAAATTGCTAAATGTTCCCAGAAAATAGAAAAAAAATAGGAAAAAAAATTAGCGAATGTAAAGTTATTATTATGCCTGCGATACGATAAAATGGAATCGGAATCCAATTTCGGACTTCCTAAGCGGATTTCTCGAAGAAACGGAAGCTTAACAAAAGCGGAAAATCGCAAATTATAGGGTCTTAGAGAAGGAATTCGGCTAAAATCTTGCCAGCTCATTGCGGAGTAAAGAGTCTCGTTCGTTTTCCCGTTTACAATCAAATTAGGCTACAATTTTTTCCAAATCCGACAGAGCCCGAGCTACGTTGATTTCACATGTCTTATCTAGTGCCGATCGATATTCAGATGATTTGAGCCGAAAATCGTCTGTCAACAAGTAATCAAAAATAGAAAAACACGAAAAGGGGTGCAACACGAGGACTTCCCAGGGGGTCACCCATCCTAGTACTGCCCTAGAACTAGCACACTTAACTTCGGAGTTCTGATGGGATCCAGTGCATTAGTGCTGGTATGATCGAACACGACATTGAGTGGGATGTTTATTCTTATATTCCTCTACTACGTGTTGCGCGGGCGGCGATGGACAACACGTGGCACTGCTCTCGCCCAATCAGAACCATGAAGTTAAACGTTCTAATGCGATGGCAGAGTGAGGATGGGTGACCTCCCTGGCAAGTCCTCGTGTCGCGACCGTTTACGTAAATTATAGCTAAAACAGTCGAAATAATTGTTTTTAATGAGTTAACCGTCTCCGGAGTAATCTGCGTCATACCCTTCCGCACAGATTCGGCTCACAACAACAAAAATCGCTAAATGTTTCCAGAAAATAGAAAAAAAATAAGAAGAAGAAAATATCGAACGTAAAGCTATTATTATGCCTCGGATACGATAAAATGGAACCGGAATCGAATTTCGGACTTCCTAAACGGATTTCTCGAGGAAACAGAAGCTTAAAAGAAGCAGAAAATCACATATTAGAGGGTCTTAGAGAAGGAATTCGGATAAAATCTCGTCAGCTCATTGCAGAGTAATGAGTCTCGTTCGTTTGCCCGTTTACAATCAAATTAGCCAACAATTTTGTCCAAATTCGGCAGTGCCCGAGCTACGTTGATTTCACATGTCTTATCTGGTCCCGATCGAGATTCATATGATTTGAGTCGAAAATCGTCTATGAACAAGTAATCAAAAATAGAAAAACACGAAAAGAGGTGCAACACGAGGACTTCCCAGGGGGTCGCCCATCCTGGGAAGTCCTCGTGTCGTGACCGTTTACGTAAATTATAGCTAAAACAGTCGAAATAATTTTTTTTATGAGTTAACCGTCTCCAGAGTTATCTGCGTGATACCTTTCCGCACCGAACCGGCTCACGACAACAAAAATCTATAAATGTTCCCAGAAAATAGAAAAAAAAATAAGAAGAAGAAAATAGCGAATATAAAGCTATTATTTTGCCTGGGATACGATAAAATAGAACTGGAATCGAATTTCAAACTTCCTAAACATATTTATCGAGGAAACGGAAGCTTAACAGAAGCGGAAAATCGCAAATTAGAGGGTCTTAAAGAAGGAATTCGGCTAAAATCTCGTCAGCTCATTGCTGAGTAACGAGTCTCGTTTGTTTTCCCGTTTACCATCAAATTAGCCTACAATTTTGTCCAAATCCGGCAGGGCCCGAGCTACGTTTATTTCACATGTCTTATCAGGTCCCGATCGAGATTCAGATGATTTGAGACGAAAATCATCTGTCAACAAGTAATCGAAAATAGAAAAACACGTAAATGGGTGCAACACGAGGACATCCCAAGGAATCACCCATCCTAGTACTGCTCTCGACCAAACACGCTTAACTTCGGAGTTCTGATGGGATCCGGTGCATTAGTGCTGGTATGATCGAACCCGACATTGAGTGGGACGTTTATTCTTATATCCCTCGAGTACGTGTTGAGCTGGCGGCGATGGACAACACGCGGCACTGCTCTCGCAAAATCAGAACCAAGAAGTTAAGCGTTTTGGCGCGATGGCATAGCTAGGATGGGTGACTTTCCTGGGAAGTCCTCGTGTCGCGACCGTTTACGTAAATTATAGCTAAAACAGTCGAAATAATTGTTTTTAATGAGTTAACCGTCTCCGGAGTAATCTGCGTCATACCCTTCCGCACAGAACCGGCTCACGACAACTAAAATCGCTAAATGTTCCCAGAAAATAGAAAAAAAATAAGATGAAGAAAATAGCGAATATAAAGCTATTATTATGCCTAGGATACGATAAAATGGAACCGGAATCGAATTTCGGACTTCCTAAGCGGATTTCTCGAGGAAACGGAAGCTCAACAGAAGCGGAAAATCGCAAATTAGAGTGTCTTAGAGAAGGAATTCGGCTAAAATCTCGCCAGCTCATTGTAGAGCAATGAGTCTCGTTGTTTGCCCGTTTACAATCAAATTAGGCTACAATTTTGTCCAAATCTGGCTGTGCACGAGCTATGTTGATTTCTCATGGCTAATCTGGTCCCGATCGAGATTCTGATGATTTGAGCCGAAAATCGTCTGTCAATAAGTAATCAAAAATAGAAAAACACGAAAAGAGGTGCAACAAGTAATCAAAAATAGAAAAACACGAAAAGAGGTGCAACACGAGGACTTCCCAGGGGTCACCCATCCTAGTACTGCTCTCGCCCAAGCACGCTTAACTTCGGAGTTCTGATGGGATCTGGTGCATTAATGCTGGTATGATCGCACCCGACATTAAGTGGGATGTTTATTCTTATATCCCTCGAGTACATGTGAAGCGGGCGGCGATTGACAACAGAACTATGAAGTTAAGCGTTCTGGCGCGATGGCAGAGCTAGGATGGGTGACCTCCCTGGGAAGTCCTCGTGTCGCGACCGTTTACGTAAATTATGGATAAAATAGTCGAAATAATTTTTTTAATGAGTTAACCGTCTCCGGAGTGATCTGCGTTATACCCTTCCGCACAGAACCAGCTCACGAAAACAAAAATCGTTAAATGTTCCCAGAAAACTGAAAAAAATAAGAAGAAGAAAATAGCGAATGTAAAGCTATTATTATGCCTGGGATACGATAAAATGGAACCGGAATCGAATTTCGGACTTTCTAAACGGATTTCTAGAGGAAACAAAAGCTTAACAGAAGCTGAAAACCGAAAATTAAAGGGTGTTAGAGAAGGAATTCGGCTAAAATCTCGCCAGCTCATTGCGGAGTAACGAGTCTCATTCATTTGCCCGTTTACAATTAAATTAGACTACAATTTTGTCCAAATCCGGTAGTGCCCGAGCTAAGTTGATTTCACTTGTCTTATCTGCTCTCGATCTAGATTCAGATGATTTGAGCCGAAAATCGTCTGTCAACAGGTAATCAAAAATAGAAAAACACGAAAAGGGGTGCAACACGAGGACTTCACAAGGGGTCACCCATCCTAGTACAGCTCTCGCCCAAGCACGCTTAACTTCGGAGTTCTAATGGGATCCGGTGCATTAGTGCTGGTATGATCGAACCCGACATTGAGTGGGACGTTTATTCTTATATCCCTCGAGTACGTGTGGCGCGGGCGACGATGGAGAACACGCGGCACTGCTCTCGCCCAATAAGAACCATGAAGTTAAGCATTCTGGCGTGATGGCAGAGCTAGGATGGGTGACCTCCCTGGGAAGTCCGCGTGTCGCGACCGTTTACGTAAATTATGGCTAAAACAGTCGAAATAATTGTTTTTAATGAGTTAACCATCTCCGAAGTAATCTGCGTCATACCCTTCCGAACAGAACCGGGTCATGAGAACAAAAATCGCTAAATGTTCCCAGAAAATAGAAAAAAAAATAAAAAGAAGAAAATAGCGAATGTAAAGATATTATTATGCCTGTGATGCGATAAAATGGAACCGGAACTGAATTTCGAACTTCCTAAGCGGATTTCTCGAGGAAACGGAAGCTTAACAGATGCGGAAAATCGCAAATTAGAGTGTCTTAGAGAAGGAATTTAGCTAAATTCTCGCCAGCTCATAGCGGAGTAATGAGTCTCGTTCGTTTGACTGTTTACAATCAAATTAGGCTACAATTTTGTCCAAATCCGACAGTGCTTGAGCTACGTTGATTTCACATGTCATATCTGGTCCCGATCGTGATTCAGATGATTTGAGCCGAAAATCGTCTGTCAACAAGTAATCAGAAATAGAAAAACACGAAAAGGGGTGCAACACAAGGACTTCTGGCGCGAGCGGCGATGGACAACACGCGGCACTGCTCTCGCCCAATCATAACCATGAAGTTAAGCGTTCTGGTGCGATGGCAGAGTTAGGATGGGTGACCTCCCTGGGAAGTCCTCGTGTCGCGACCGTTTACGTAAATTATGGATAAAACAGTCGAAGTAATTTTTTTAATGAGTTAGCCGTCTCCGGAGTAATCTGCGCCATACCCTTCCGCACAGAACCATTTCACGACAACAAAAATCGTCAAATGTTCCCAGAAAAATGAAAAAAATAAGAAGAAGAAAATAGCGAATGTAAAGCTATTATTATGCCTAAGATACGATAAAATGGAACCGGAATCTAATTTCGGACTTCTAAACGGATTTCTAGAGAAACAAAAGCTTAACAGAAGCTGAAAATCGCAAATTAAAAGCTCTCGATCGAGATTCAGATGATTTGAGCCGAAAATCGTCTGTCAACAGGTAATCAAAAATAGAAAAACACGAAAAGGGGTGCAACACGAGTACTTCCCTGGGGGTCACCCATCCTAGTACAGCTCTCGCCCAAGCACGCTTAACTTCGGAGTTCTAATGGGATCCGGTGCATTAGTACTGATATGATCGAACCCGACATTGAGTGGGACGTTTATTCTTATATCCCTCGAGTACGTGTGGCGCGGGCGGTGATGGACAACACGCGGCACTGCTCTCGCCCAATCAGAACCATGAAGTTAAGCATTCTAGCGTGATGGCAGAGCTAGGATGGGTGACCTCCCTGGGAAGTCCGCGTGTCACGACCGTTTACGTAAATTATGGCTAAAACAGTCGAAATTATTGTTTTTAATGAGTTAACCATCTCCGAAGTAATCTGCGTCATACCCTTCCGCACAGAACCGGCTCATGAGAACAAAAATCGCTAAATGTTCCCAGAAAATAGAAAAAAAATAAAAAGAAGAAAATAGCGAATGTAAAGCTATTATTATGCCTATGATGCGATAAAATGGAACAGGAATCGAATTTCGGACTTCCTAAGCGGATTTCTCGAGGAAACGGAAGCTTAACAGAAGCGGAAAATCGCAAATTAGAGGGTCTTAGAAAAAAAATTCGGCTAAAATCTCGCCAGCTCATTGCGGAGTACTGAGCCTCGTTCGTTTGCCCATTTACAATCAAATTATGCTACAATTTTGTCCAAATCCAGCAGTGCCCGAGCTACGTTGATTTCACATGTCTTATCTGGTCCCGATCGAGATTCAGATAATTTTAGTAGAAAATTGTCTGTCAACATGCAATCAAAAATAGAAAAACATGAAAAGGGGTGCAACACGAGGACTTCCCAGGGGGTCACCCATCCTCGTACTGCTCTTTCCCAAGCACGTTTAACTTCGGAGTTCTGATGGGATCCGGTGCATTAGTGCAGGTATGATCGCACCCGAAATTGAGTAGGATGTTTATTCTTATATCCCTTGAGTACATGTGGAGCGGGCGTCGATGGACAACACGCGGCACTGCTCTCGCCCAATCAGAACCATGTAGTTAAGTGTTCTGGCGCGATGGCAGAGCTAGGATGGGTGACCTCCCTGGGAAGTCCTCGTGTCGCGACCGTTTACGTAAATTATAGCTAAAATAGTCGAAATAATTGTTTTTAATGAGTTAACCGTCTCCGGCAGTGCCCGAGCTACGTTGATTTCACATGTCTTATCTGGTCACGATCGAGATTCAGATGATTTGAGCCGAAAATCGTCTGTCAACAAGTAATCAAAAACAGAAAAACACGAAAAGGGGTGCAACACGAGGACTTCCCAGGGGGTCACCCATCCTAGTACAGCTCTCGTCCAAGCACACTTAACTTTGGAGTTCTGATGGGATCCGGTGCATTACTGCTGGTATGATCGAACCCGACATTGAGTGGGACGTTTATTCTTATATCCCTCGAGTACGTGTGGAGCTGGCGGCGATGGACAACACGCGGCACTGCTCTCGCCCAATCAGAACCATGAATTTAAGCGTTCTGGCGCGATGACAGAGCTAGGATGGGTGACCTCCCTTTGAAGTCCTTGTGTCGCGACCGTTTACATAATTATAGCTAAAACAGTCGAAATAATTGTTTTTAATGAGTTTACCGTCTCCGGAGTAATCTGCGTCATACCTTTCCGCACAGAACCGGCTCACGACAACAAAAATTGCTAAATGTTCCCCGAAAATAGAAAAACAATAAGAAGAAGAAAATAGCGAATGTAAAGCTATTATTATGCATGGGATACGATAAAATGGAACCGGAATCGAATTTCGGACTTCTTAAGCGGATTTCTCGAGGAAACAGAAGCTTAACAGAAGCGGAAAATCGCAAATTAGAGGGTCTTAGAGAAGTAATTCGGCTAAAATCTCGCCAGCTCATTGCGGAGTAATGAGTCTCGTTCGTTTGCCCGTTTACAATAAAATTAGGCTACAATTTTGTCCAAATCAGGCAGTGCCCGAGCTACGTTGATTTCACATGTCTTATCTGGTCCCGATCGAGATTCAGATTATTTGGGCCGAAAATCGTTTGTCAACAAGTAATCAAAAATAGAAAAACACGAAAAGGGGTGCAAAACGAGGACTTCCCAGGGGGTCACCCATTCTAGTATTGCTCTCGCCCAAGCACTCTTAACTTCGGAGTCCTGATGGGATCCGGTGCATTAGTTCTGGTATGATCGCACCAGAGATTGAGTGGTATGTTTATTCTTATATCCCTCGAGTACGTGTGGCGCGGGCGGCGATGGACAACACGCGGCATTTCTCTTGCCCAATCAAAACCAAGAAGTTAAGCGTTCTGGCGCGATGGCAGAGCTAGGATGG
Source organism: Primulina tabacum (assembly GCF_025594145.1). Lineage (NCBI taxonomy): Eukaryota > Viridiplantae > Streptophyta > Magnoliopsida > Lamiales > Gesneriaceae > Primulina > Primulina tabacum. Next base: position 35,833,652 of record NC_134559.1, read on the forward strand.
GTGACCTCCCTGGGAAATCCTTGTGTCTCGACCGTTTACGTAAATTATAGCTAAAAAAGTCGAAATAATTGTTTTTAATGAGTTAATCGTCTCCGGAGTAATCTGCGTCATACCCTTCCGCACAGAACCGACTCACGACAACAAAAATCGGTAAATGTTCCCAAAAAATTGAAAAAAAAATAAGAAGAAAAAAATAGCGAATGTAAAGCTATTATTATGCCGGGGATACGATAAAATGGAACCAAAATCGAATTTCGGACTTCCTAAACGGATTTCTCGAGTAAACGGAAGCTTAACAGAAGCGGAAAATCTCAAATTAGAGGGTTTTAGAGAAGGAATTTGGCTAAATCTCGCCAGCTCATTGCGGAGTAATGAGTCTCGTCCGTTTGCCCGTTTACAATCAAATTAGCCTACAATTTTGTCCAAATCCGGCAGTGCCCGAGCTACTTTCATTTCACATGTCTTATCTGGTCCCGATCGAGATTCAGATGATTTGAGCCGAAAATCGTCTGTCAACAAGTAATCAAAAAAAGAAAAACACGAAAATGGGTGACCTCCCTGGGAAGTCCTCGTGTTGCGATCGTTTACGTAAATTATGGATAAAACAGTCGAAATAATTGTTTTTAATGAGTTAACCGTCTTCGGAGTAATCTGCGTCATACCCTTCCGCACAGAACCGGCTCACGACAACAAAAATCGCTAAATGTTCCCAGAAAATAGAAAAAAAATAAGAATAAGAAAATAGCGAATGTAAAGCTTTTATTATGCCTGGGATACGATAAAATGAAACCGGAATCGAATTTCGGACTTCCTAAGCGGATTTCTTGAGGAAACGGAACCTTAACAGAAGCGTAAAATCGCAAATTTGAGGGTCTTAGAGAAGTAATTCGGCTAAAATCTCTCCAGCTCATTGCGGAGTAATGAGTCTCGTTCGTTTGCCCGTTTACCATCAAATTTAGCTACAATTTTATCCAAATCCGGCAAAGCCCGAGCTAGGTTGATTTCACATGACTTATCTTGTCCCGATCGAGATTCAGATGATTTGAGCCGAAAATCGTCTGTAACCAAGTAATCAAAAATAGAAAAACACCAAAAGCTGTGCAACACGAAGACTTCCCAGGGGTCAGCCATACTAGTACTGCTCTCGCCCAAGCACGCTTAACTTCAGAGTCCTGATGGGATCTAGTGCATTAGTTCTTTTATGATCGCACCCGACATTGGGTGGGATGTTTATTCTTAAATCCATCGAGTACATGTGGCGCGGGCGGCGATGGACAACACGCGGCACTGCTCTCGCCCAATTAGAACCATGAAGTTAAGCGTTCTTGCGCGATGGCAGAGCTAGGATGGGTGACCTCCCTGGGAATTCCTCGTGTCGCGACCGTTTACGTAAATTATAGCTAAAACAATCGAAATAATTGTTTTTAATGAGTTAACCGTTTCCGGAGTAATCTGCGTCATACCCTTCCGCACAGAACCAGCTCACGACAACAAAAATCGCTAAATGTTCCCAGAAAATAGAAAAAAAATAAGATGATGAAAAGAGCGAATGTAAAGCTATTATTATGCCTGGGATACGATAAAATGGAACCGGAATCGAATTTTGGACTTTCTAAATGGATTTCTCGAGGAAACAGAAGCTTAACAGAAGCGGAAAATCGCAAATTCGAGGGTCTTAGAAAAAGAATTCGGCTAAAATCTCGCCAGCTCATTGCGGAGTAATGAGTCTCGTTCGTTTGCCAGTTTACAATCAAATTTAGCTACAATTTTGTCCAAATACGGCAATGCCCGAGCTAGGTTGATTTCACATGACTTATCTTGTCCCGATCGAGATTCAGATGATTTGAGCCGAAAATCGTCTGTCAACAAGTAATCAAAAATAGAAAAACACGAAAATGGGTGCAACACGAAGACTTCCCAGGGGGTCACCCATACTAGTACTGCTCTCGCCCAAGCACGCTTAACTTCAGAGTTAAGCGTTCTGGCGCGATGGCAGAGCTAGGATGGGTGACCTCCCTGGCAGTCCTCGTGTCGCGACCGTTTACATAAATTTTGATTAAAACAGTCGAAATAATTGTTTTTAATGAGTTAACCGTCTCCGGAGTAATCTGCGTCATACCCTTCCGCACAGAACCGGCTCACGACAATAAAAATCTCTAACGTTCCCAGAAAATAAAAAAAATAAGAAAAAGAAAATAGCGAATGTAAAGCTATTTTTATGCCTGTGATACGATAAAATGGAACCAGAATCTAATTTTGGACTTCCTAAATGGATTTCTCGAGGAAACAGAAGTTTAACAGAAGCGGAAAATCGCAAATTAGAGGGTCTTAGAAAAAGAATTCGGCTAAAATCTCGCCAGCTCATTGCGGAGTAATGAGTCTCTTTCGTTTGCCCGTTTACAATCAAATTATGCTACAATTTTGTCCAAATCCGGCAATGCCCGAGCTAGGTTTATTTCACAAGACTTATCTTGTCCCGATCGAGATTCAGATGATTTGAGCCGAAAATCGTCTGTCAACAAGTAATCAAAAATAGAAAAACACGAAAAGGGGTGCAACACGAGGACTTCTCAGGGGGTCACCCATTTTAGTACTGCTCTCGCCCAAGCACGCTTAACTTCGGAGTTCTCATGGGATCCGGTGCATTATTGCTGGTATGATCACACCTGACATTTAGTGGGATGTTTATTTTTATATCCCTCGAGTACGTGTTGCGCGGGCGGCGATGGACAACACGCGGAACTGCTCTCGTCCAATCAGAACCATGAAGTTAAGCGTTCTGGCGTGATGGCAGAGCTAGGATGGGTGACCTCCCTGGGAAAATCCTCGTGTCGCGACCGTGTACGTAAATTATAGCTAAAACAGTCGAAATAATTGTTTTTAATGAGTTAACCGTCTCTGGAGTAATATGCGTCATACCTTTCCGCACAGAACCGGCTCACGACAACAAAAATCGCTAATGTTCCAAGAAAATATAAAAAAAATAAGATGAAGAAAAGAGCGAATGTAAAGCTATTATTATGCTTGGGATACGATAAAATGGAACCGGAATCGAATTTCTGACTTCCTAAACGGATTTCTCGAGGAAAAACGGAAGCTTAACCGAAGCGGAAAATCGCAAATTAGAGGGTCTTAGAGAAGGAATTCGGCTAAAATCTCGCCAGCTCATTGCGAAGTAATGAGAATCGTTCGTTTGCCCGTTTACAATCAAATTAGGCAACAATTTTGTCCAAATCCGGCAGTGCCCGAGCTACGTTGATTTCACATGTCTTACATGGTCACGATCGAGATTCAGATGATTTGAGCCGAAAATCGTCTGTCAAGAGGTAATCAAAAATAGAAAAACACGAAAAGGCGTGCAACACGCGGACTTCCCATGGGGTCGGGGTCACTCATCCCAGTACTGCTCTCGCCCAAGCACGCTTAACTTCGGAGTTCTGATGGGATCCGGTGCATTAGTGCTGGTATGATCGCACCCGACATTGAGTGGGATGTTTATTCTTATATCCCTTGAGTACATGTGGCGCGGGCGCCGATGGACAACACGCGGCATTGCTCTCGCCCAATCAGAACCATGAAGTTAAGCGTTCTGGCTTGATGGCAGAGCTAAGATGGGTGACCTACTTGGGAAGTCCTCGTGTCGCGACCGTTTACGTAAATTATAGCTAAAACAGTCGAAATAATTGTTTTTAGTGAGTAAACCGTCTCCTGAGTAATCTACGTAATACCCTTCCGCACATAACCGGCTCACTACAACAAAAATCGCTAAATGTTCCCAGTAAATAGGAAAAAATTAAGAAGAAGAAAATAGCGAATGTAAAGCTATTATTATGCCTGGGATACGATAAAATTAAACCGGAATCGAATTTCGGACTTCCTAAGCGGATTTCTCGAGGAAACGAAAGCTTAACAGAAGCGAAAAATCGCAAATTAGAGGGTCTTAGAGAAGGAATTCGGCTAAAATCTTGCCAGCTCATTGCGGGGTAATGAGTCTCCTTCGTTTGCCCGTTTACAATCAAATTAGCATACAATTTTGTCCAAATCCGGCAGTTCCCGAGATATGTTGATTTCACATGTCTTATCTGGTCCCGATCGAGATTCAGATGATTTGAGCCGAAAATCGTCTGTCAACAAGTAATAAAAAATAGAAAAACACGAAAAAGGGTGCAAAACGTGGACTACCCAGGGGTCACCCATCCTAGTACTGCTATCGCCCAAGCACGCTTAACTTCGAAGTTCTGATGGGATCCGGTGCATTAGTGCTGGTATGATCGCACCCGACATTGAGTGGGATGTTTATTCTTATATCCCTCGAGTACGTGTGGTGCGGGCGGCGATGGACAACACGCGGCACTGCTCTCGCTCAATCAGAACTAGGAAGTTAAGCGTTCTGGCGCGATGGAAGAGCTAGGATGGGTGACCTCCATGGGAAGTCCTCGTGTCGCGATCGTTTACGGAAATTATAGCGAAAAAAGTCGAAATAATTGTTTTTAATGAGTTAACCGTCTCCGGAGTAATCTGCGTCATATCCTTCCGCACAGAACCAGCTCACGACAACAAAAATCGCTAAATGTTCCCATAAAATAGAAAAAAAATAAGAAGAAAATAGCTAATGTAAAGCTATTATTATGCCTGGGATACGATAAAATTGAACCAAAATCGAATTTCGGACTTCCTAAACGGATTTCTCGAGGAAACGGAAGCTTAACAGAAGCGAAAAATCGCATATTAGAAGGTCTTAGAGAAGGAATTCGGCTAAAATCTCGCCCGCTCATTGCGGAGTAAAGAGTCTCGTTCGTTTGCCCGTTTACAATCAAATTAGGCTACAATTTTGTCCAAATCCGGCAGTGCCCGAGCTACGTTGATTTCACATGACTTAACTGGTCCCGATCGAGATTCAGATGATTTGAGCTGAACATCGTCTGTCAACAAGTAATCAAAACCATGAAGTTAAGCGTTCTAGCGCGATGGCAGAGCTAGGATGGGTGACCTCCCTGGGAAGTCCTCGTGTCGCGACCGTTTTCGTAAATTATGGATAAAACAGTCGAAATAATTTTTTTTAATGAGTTAACCATCTCCGGCGTAATCTACTTCATACCCTTCCACACAGAACCGGCTCACAACAACAAAAATCGCGAAATGTTCCAAGAAAATAGAAAAAAAATTAAGAAGAAGAAAATAGCGAATGTAAAGCTATTATTATGCCTGGGATATGATTAAAATGGAACCGAAATCGAATTTCGAACTTCCTAAGCGGATTTCTCGAGGAAACGGAAGCTTAACAAAAGCGGAAAATCGCAAATTAGAGGGTCTTAGAGAAGGAATTCGGCTAAAATCTCGCCAGCTCATTGCGGAGTAATGAGTCTCGTTTGTTTGCCCGTTTACAATCAAATTAGGCTACAATTTTGTCCAAATCTGGCAGTGCCCGAGCTACGTTGATTTCACATGTCTTATTTGGTCCCGATCGAGATTCAGATGATTTGAGCCGAAAATCGTCTGTCAACAAGTAATGAAAACCATGAAGTTTAGCGTTCTGGCGCGATGGCAGAGTTAGGATGGGTGACCTCCCTGGGAAGTCCTCGTGTCGCGACCGTTTACGTAAATTATGGATAAAACAGTCGAAATAATTGTTTTTAACGAGTTAACCGTTTCCGGAGTAATCGGCATCATTCCCTTCCGCACAGAACCGGCTCACGACAAAAAAAATCGCTAAATGTTCCCAGAAAATAGAAAAAAAAAATAAGAAGAAGAAAATAGCGAATGTAAAGCTATTATTATGCTTGGGATACGATAAAATGGAACCGGAATCAAATTTCGGACTTCCTAAACGGATTTTTCGAGGAAACAGAAGCTTAACAGAAGCGGAAAATCGTAAATTAGAGGGATTTAGAGAAGAAATTCGGCTAAAATCTTGCCAGCTCATTGCGATGTAATGAGTCTCGTTCGTTTGCCCGTTTACAATCAAATTAGCCTACAATTTTTTCCAAATCCGGCAGTGCCCGAGCTACGTTGATTTCACTTGTCTTATCTGGTCCTGATCGAGATTCAGATGATTTGAGCCGAAAATCGTCTGTCAACAAGTAATCAAAAATAGAAAAACACGAAAAGGGGTGCAAAACGTGGACTTTCAAAGGGGTCATCCATCCTAGTACTGCTCTCGACCAAGCACACTTAACTTCAAAGTTCTGATGGGATCCGGTGCATTAGTGCTGGTATGATCACACCCGACAATGAGTGGGGTGTTTATTCTTATATCTCTCGAGAACGTGTAGAGCGGGCGGCGATGGACAACACGAGGCACTGCTCTCGCCCAATCAGAACCATGAAGTTAAGCGTTCTGGCGCGATGGCAGAGCTAGGATGGGTGACCTCCCTGGGAAGTCCTCGTGTCGTGACCATTTTCGTAAATTATGGATAAAACAATCGAAATAATTGTTTTTAATGTGTTAATCGTCTCTGGAGTAATCTACGTCATACCCTTCCGCACAGAACCGGCTCACGAATACAAAAATCTCTAAATTTTCCCAGAAAATAGAAAAAAAAATAAGAAGAAGAAAATAACGAATGTAAAGCTATTATTATGCCTGGGATATGATAAAATGGAACCGGAATCGAATTTCGAACTTCCTAAGCGGATTTCTCGAGGAAACGGAAGCTTAACAAAAGCGGAAAATCGCAAATTAGAGGGTCTTAGAGAAGGAATTCGGCTAAAATCTCGCCAGCTCATTGCGGAGTAATGAGTCTCGTTTGTTTGCCCGTTTACAATCAAAATAGGCTACAATTTTGTCCAAATCCGGCAGTGCCCGAGCTACGTTGATTTCACATGTCTTGTCTGGTCATGATCGAGATTCAGATGATTTGAGGCGAAAGTCGTCTGTCAACAAGTAATCAAAAATAGAAAAACACGAAAAGGGGTGCAACACGAGGACTTCGCAGGGGGTCACCCATCCTATTACTGCTCTCGTCCAAGCACGCTTAACTTCGGAGTTCTGATGGGATCCGGTGCATTAGTGCTGGTATGATCGCACCCGACATTTAGTGGGATGTTTATTTGTATATCCCTCGAGTACGTGTGGAGCGGGCGGCGATGGACAACATGCGGCACTGCTCTCGCCAAATCAGAACCATGAAGTTAAGCGTTCTGGCGCGACGGTAGAGCTAGGATGGGTGACCTCCGTGGGAAGTCCTCGTGTCGCGATCGTTTACGTAAATTATGGCTAAAACAGTAGAAATAATTGTTTTTAATGAGTTAACCATCTCCGGAGTAATCTGCGTCATACACTTCCGCACAGAACCGGCTCACGACAACATAAATCATTAAATGTTTCCTGAAAATAGAAAAAAATAATAATAATAGGAAAATAGCGAATGTAACTCTATTATTTTGCCTGGGATACGATAAAATGAAACCGGAAATGAATTTTGGACTTCGTAAGCGTATATATCGAGGAAACAGAAGCTTAACAGAAGCGGAAAATCGCAAATTAGAAGGTCTTAGAGAAGAAATTCGGCTAAAATCTCGCCAGCTCATAGCGGAGTAATGAGTCTCGTTCGTTTGCCCGTTTAAATCTAATTAGGCTACAATTTTGTCCAAATCCGGCAGTGCCCGAGCTACGTTGATTCACATGTCTTATCTGGTCACGATCGAGATTCAGATGATTTGAGCCGAAAATCGTCTGTCAAGAAGTAATCAAAAATAGAAAAACATGAAAAGGGGTGCCACACGAGGACTTCCCAGGGGGTCCATCACCCATTCTAGTACTGCTCTCGCCCAAGCACGCTTTACTTCGGAGTTCTGATGGAATCCGGTGCATTAGTGCTGTTATGATCGCACCCGAAATTGAGTGGGATGTTTATTCTTATATTCCTCGTGTACGTGTGGAGCGGGCGACGATGGACAACACGCTACACTGCTCTCGCCCAATAAGAACAATGAAGTTAAGCGTTCTGGCGCGATGGCAGAGCTAGGATGGGTGACCTCCCTGGGAAGTCCTCGTGTCACGATCGTTTACGTAAATTATGGATAAAACATTCGAAATAATTGTTTTTAATGAGTTAACCGTCTCCGTAGTAATCTGCGTCATACCCCTCGCACAGAACCGGCTCACGACAACAAAAATCACTATATGTTCCAAGAAAATAGAAAAATAATTAAGAAGAATAAAATAGCGAATGTAAAGCTATTATTATTCCTGGGATACGATAAAATGGAACCGGAATCGAATTTCGAACTTCCTAAGCGATTTTCTCGAGGAAACGGAAGTTTAACAGAAGCGGAAAATCGCAAATTAAAGGGTCTTAGAGAAGGATTTCGGCTAAAATCTTTCCAACTCATTGCGGAGTAATGAGTCTCGTTCGTTTGCCCGTTTACAATCAAATTAGGCTACTATTTTGTCCAAATCCGGCAGTGCCCGAGCTACGTTGATTTCACATGTCTTATCTGGTCCCGATCGAGATTCAGATTATTTGAGCCGAAAATCATCTGTCAACAAGTAATCAAAAATAGAAAAACACGAAAAGGGGTGCAACACGAGAACTATCAGGGGTCACCCATCCTAGTACTGCTCTCGCCCAAGAACGCTTTACTTCAGAGTTCTGATGGGATCCGGTGCGTTAGTGCTGGTATGATTGCACCCGACATTGAGTGGGATGCTTATTCTTATATCCCTCGAGTACGTGTGGAGCGGGCGACGATGGACAACACGCGGCACTGCTCTCGCCCAATCAGAACCATGAAGTTAAGAATTCTGGCGCGATGACAGAGCTAGGATGGGTGACCTCCTTGGGAAGTCCTCGTGTCGCGAATTTTACGTAAATTATGGATAAAACAACCGAAATAATTGTTTTAAATGAGTTAACCGTCTCCGAAGTAATCTACGTCATACCCTTCCGCACAGAACCGGCTCACGACAACAAAAATCGCTAAATGTTCCCAGAAAAGAGGAAAAAAATAAGAAGAAGAAAATAGCGAATGTAAAGCAATTATTATGCCTGGGATACGATAAAATTGAACCGCAAGCTTAACAGAAGCGGAAAATCGCAAATTAGATGGTTTTAGAGAAGGAATTCGGCTAAAATCTCGCCAGCTCATTGCGGAGTAATTTGTCTCGTTCGTTTGCCCGTTTACAATCAAATTAGGCTACAATTTTGTCCAAATCAGGCAGTGCTCGAGCTACGTTGATTTCACATGTCGTATCTGGTCCCGATCGAGATTCAGATGATTTTAGCCGAAAATCGTCTGTCAACAAGTAATCAAAAATTGAAAAACACGAAAAGGGGTGCGACACGAGGACTTCCCAGGGGTCACCCATCCTAATACTGCTCTTGTCCAAGCACGCTTTACTTCGGAGTTCTGTTCGGATCCGGTGCATTAGTGCTGGTATGATCGCACCCTACATTGAGTTGGATTTTTATTCTTATATCCCCTGAGTACGTGTGGAGCGGGCGGCGATAAACAACACGCGGAACTGCTCTCGCCCAAATGGAACCATGAAGTTAAACGTTCTGGAGCGATGGCCGAGCTAGGATGGGTGACCTTCTTGGGAAGTCCTCGTGTCACGACCATTTAAGTAAATTATGGATAAAACAGTCGAAATAATTCTTTTTAATGAGTTAACCGTCTCCGAAGTAATCTGCGTCATACCCCTCGCACAGAACCGGCTCACGACAACAAGAATCGCTAATTGTTCCCAGAAATTAGAAAAAAATAAGAAGAAGAAAATAGCGAATGTAAAGCTATTATTATGCATGGGATACGATAAAATGGAACCGGAATCGAATTTCGGACTTTCTAAACGGATTTCTCGAGGAAACGGAAGCTTAACAGAAGCGGAAAATTGCAAATTAGAGGGTCTTAGAGAATGAATTCGGCTAAAATCTCGCCAGCTCATTGCGGAGTAAGGAGTCTCGTTCGTTTGCCCGTTTACAATCAAATTAGGCTACAATTTTTTCCAAATTCGGCAGTGCCCGAGTTACGTTGATTTCACATGTCTTATCTGGTCCTGATCGAGATTCAGAGGATTTGAGCCGAAAATCGTTTGTCAACAAGTAATAAAAAAAAGAAAAACACGAAAACGGGTGCAACACGAGGAGTTCCTAGGGGGTCACCCATCCTAGTACTGCTCTCGCCAAGCACGCTTTACTTCGGAATTCTGATGGGATCCGGTGCATTAGTGCTGGTATGATCGCACCCGACATTGAGTGGGATGTTTATTCTTATATCCCTCGAGTACGTGTGGAGCGGGCGACGATGGACAACACGCGGCACTGCTCTCGCCCAATCAGAACCATGAAGTTAAGCATTCTGGCGCGATGGCAGAGCGAGGATGGGTGACCTCCCTGGGAAGTTCTTGTGTCGCGACCGTTTACGTAAATTATGGCTAAAACCGTAGAAATAATTGTTTTTAATGATTTAACAGTCTCCGGAGTAATCTGGGTCATACCCTTCCGCACAGAACCGGCTCACAACAACAAAAATCGCTAAATGTTCCCGGAAAATAGAAAAATAATTAAGAAGAATAAAATAGCGAATGTAAAGCTATTATTATTCCTTTGATACAATAAAATGGAACCGGAATCGAATTTCGGACTTCCTAAGCGAATTTCTCGATGAAACGGAAGCTTAAAAGAAGCGGAAAATCGCAAATTAAAGGGTCTTAGAGAAGGAATTCGGCTAAAATCTCGCCAGCTCATTGCGGAGTAATTAGTCTCGTTCGTTTGCCCGTTTACAATCAAATTAGGCTACAATTTTGTCCAAATTCGGCAGTGCCCGAGCTATGTTGATTTCACATGTCTTATCTGGTCACGATCGGGATTCAGATGATTTGATCCCAAAATCGTCTGTCATCAAGTAAAGTCCAAATTCGTAAATTATGGCTAAACAGTTGAAATAATTGTTTTTAATGAGTTAACCATCTCCGGAGTAATCTGCGTCATACCCTTCCGCACAAAACCGGCTCACGACAACAAAAATCATTAAATGTTCCCAGAAAATTGAAAAAAAAATAAGAATAAGAAAATAGCGAATGTAAATCTATTATTATGCCTGGGATACGATAAAATGAAACCGGAAATGAATTTTGGACTATGTAAGCGGATTTTTCGAGGAAACGGAAGCTTAACAGAAGCGGAAAATCGCAAATTAGAGGGTTTTAGAGAAGGAATTCGGCTAAAATCTCGCCAGCTCATTGCGGAATAATGAGTCTCGTTCGTTGCCCATTTACAATCTAATTAGGCTACAATTTTGTCCAAATCCGGCAGTGCCCGAGCTACATTGATTTCACATGTCTTATCTGGTCACGATCGAGATTCAGATGATTTGATCCCAAAATCGTCTGTCATCAAGTAATCAGAAATAGAAAAACATGAAAAGGGGTGCAACACGAGGACTTTCCAGGGGGTCACCCATCCTAGTTCTGCTCTCGCCCGAGCACGCTTAACTTCGGAGTTCTGATGAGATCCGGTGCATTAGTGCTGGTATGATCGCACTTGACATTGAGTCGGATGTTTATTCTTATATCCCTCGCGTACGTGTGGAGCGGACGGCGATGGACAACACGCGGCACTGCTCTCGCCCAATCAGAACCATGAAGTTAAGCGTTCTGGCGCGATGGCAGAGCTAGGATGGGTGACCTCCTTGGGACGTCTTCGTGTCGCGATCTTTTACGTAAATTATGGATAAAACAGTCGACATAATTGTTTTTAATGAGTTAACCGTCTCCGGAGTAATCTGCGTCATACCCTTCCGAACAAAACTGGTTCGCGACAACAAAAATCGCTAAATGTTCCCAGAAAATAGGAAAAAAATAAGAAGAAGAAAATAGCGAATGTAGAGCTATTATTATGTCTGGGATACGATAAAATGGAACCGAAATCGAATTTCGAACTTCCTAAGAGGATTTCTCGAGGAAACGGAAGCTTAACAGAAGTGGAAAATCGCAAATTAGAGGGTCTTAGAGAAGGAATTCGACTAAAATCTCGTCAGCTCATTGCAGAGTAATGAATCTCCTTCGTTTGCTAGTTTACAATCAAATTAGGCTGCAATTTTTTCCAAATCCTGCAGTGCCCGAGCTACGTTGATTTCACATGTCTTATCTGGTCCCGATCGAGATTCAGATGATTTGAGCCAAAAATCGTCTGTCAACAAGTAATCAAAATAGAAAAACACGAAAAGAGGTGCAACACAAGGACTTCCCAGGGGGTCACCCATCCTAGTACTGCTCTCGCCCAAGCACGCTTAATTTCGGAGTTATGATGGGATCCGATTCATTAGTGCTGGTATGATCGCACCCGACATTGAGTGGGATGTTTATTCTTATATCCCTCGCGTACGTGTGGGGCGGGCGGCGATGGACAACACGCGGCACTGCTCTCGCCCAATCAGAACCATGAAGTTAAGCGTTCTGACGCGATGGCAGAGCTAGGATGGGTGACATCCCTAGGAAGTCCTCGTGTCGCGACCATTTTCGTAAATTATGGATAAAACAGTCGAAATAATTGTCTTTAACGAGTTAACCGTTTCCGGAGTAATCGGCGTCATACCCTTCCGCACAGAACCGGCTCACGACAACAAAAATCGTTAAATGTTCCCAGAAAATAGGAAAAAAATAAGAAGAAGAAAATAGCGAATGTAAAGCTTTTATTATGCCTGGGATACGATAAAGTGGAACCTAAATCGAGTTTCGGACTTTCTAAGCAGATTTCTCGAGGAAACGGAAGCTTAATAGAAGCGGAAAATCTCAAATTAGAGGGTCTTAGAGAAGGAATTTGGCTAAAATCTCGCAAGCTCATTGCGGAGTAATGAGTTTCGTTCGTTTGCCCGTTTACAATCTAATTAGGCTACAATTTTGTCCAAATCCGGCAGTGCCCGAGCTAGGTTGATTTCATATGTCTTATCTGGTCACGATCCAGATTCAGATGATTTGAGCCAAAAATCTTCTGTCAACAAGTATTCAAAAATAGAAAAACACGAAAAGGGTGCAACACGATGACTTCCCAGGGGGTCACACATCCTAGTACTGCTCTCGCCCAAGCACGCTCAACTTCGGAGTTCTGATGGGATCCAGTGCATTAGTGCTGCTATGATCGCACCCGACATTGAGTGGGATGTTTATTCTTATATCCTTCGAGTATGTGTGGAGCGGGCGACGATGGACAACACGCGGCACTGCTCTCGTCCAATCAGAACCATGAAGTTAAGCGTTCTGGCGCGATGGCAGAGCTAGGATGGGTGACCTCCCTGGGAAGTCCTCGTGTAGCGATCGTTTACGTAAATTATAGATAAAACATTCTAAATAATTGTTTTAATGAGTTAATCGTATCCGGAGTAATCTGGGTCATACCCTTCCGCACAGAACCGGCTCACGACAACAAAAATCGCTAAATGTCCCCAGAAAATAGGAAAAAAATAAGAAGAAGAAAATGGCGAATGTAAAGCTTTTATTATGCCTGAGATACGATAAAGTGGAACCGAAATCGAATTTCGAACTTCCTAAGCGGATTTCTCGAGAAAACAAAAGCTTAACAGAAATGGAAAATCGTAAATTTGAGGGCCTTAGAGAAGGAATTTGGCTAAAATCTCGCAAGATCATTACAGAGTAATGAGTTTCATTCGTTTGCCCGTTTACAATCTAATTTGGCTACAATTTTGTCCAACTCCGGCAGTGCCCGAGCTAGGCTGATTTCACATGTCTTATATGGTCACGATTGAGATTCAGATGATTTGAGCCGAAAATCGTCTGTCAACAAGTATTCAAAAATAGAAAAACACAAAAAGGGGTGAAACACGAAGACTTCTCAGGGGGTCACACATCCTAGTACTGCTCTCGCCGAAGCACGCTTAACTTCGGAGTTCTGATGGGATCCAGTGCATTAGTGCTAGTATGATCGCACCCGACATTAAGTGGGATGTTTATTCTTATATCCTTCGAGTATGTGTGGAGCGGGCGGCGATGGAAAACACGCGGCACTGCTCTCGTCCATTCAGAACTATGAAGTTAAGCGTTCTGGCGCGATGGCAGAGCTAGGATGGGTGACCTCCCTAAGAAGTCCTCGTGTCGCGACCGTTTACGTAAATTATGGATAAAACATTCGAAATAATTGTTTTTAATGAGTTAACCGTCTCCGGAGTAATCTGGGTCATATCCTTCCGCACAGAACCGGCTCACGACAACAAAAATCGATAAATGTTCCAGAAAATAGGAAAAAAATAAGAAAAAGAAAATAGCGAATGTAAAGCTTTTATTATGCTTAGGGTACGATAAAGTGGAACCGAAATCGAATTTCGAACTTACTAAGCGGATTTCTCGAGGAAACGGAAGCTTAACAGAAGCGGAAAATATCAAATTAGAGGGTCTTAGAGAAGAAATTCGGCTAAAATCTCGCCAGCTCATTGCGGAGTAATGAGCCTCGTTCGTTTGCCCGTTTACAATCAAATTAGGCTACAATTTTGTCGAAATCCGCAGTGCCCGAGCTACGTTGATTTCACATGTCTTATATGGTCACGATTTAGATTCAGATGATTTTAGCCGAAAATAGTCTGTCAACAAGTAATCAAAAATAGAAAAACACGAAAAGGGGTGCAACACGAGGACTTCCCAGGGGGTCACCCATCCTAGTAATGCTCTCGCCCAAGCACGCTTAACTTCGGAATTCTGATGGGATCCGGTGAATTAGTGCTGGTATGATCGCACCGGACATTGAGTGGATGTTTATTCTTATATCCCAAGAGTACGTGTGGAGAAGGCGACGATGGACAACACGCGGCACTGCTCTCGCCCAATCAGAACCATGAAGTTAAGCGTTCTGGCGCAATGGCAGAGCTAGGATGGGTGACCTCCATGGGAAGTCCTCGTGTCGCGATCGTTTACGTAAATTATGGATAAAACAGTCGAAATAATTATTTTTAATGAGTTAACCATCTCCGGAGTAATCTGCGTCATACCCTTCCGCACAGAACCGGCTCACGACAACAAAAATCGCTAAATGTTCCCAGAAAATAGGAAAAAAATAGGAGGAAGAAAATAGCGAATGTAAAGCTATTATTTTGCCTGGGATAAGATAAAATGGAACTGGAATCGAATTTCGGACTTCCTAAGCGGATTTATCGAGGAAACGGAAGCTTAACAGAAGCGGAAAATCGCAAATTAGAGGGTCTTAGAGAATGAATTCGGCTAAAATCTCGCCAGCTCATTGCGGAGTAAGGAGTCTCGTTCGTTTGCCCGTTTACAATCAAATTAGGCTACAATTTTGTGCAAATCCGGCAGTGCCCGAGCTACGTTGATTTCACATGTCTTATCAGGTCCCGATCGAGATTCAGATGATTTGAGCCGAAAATCGTCTGTCAACAAGTAATCAAAAATAGAAAAACACGAAAAGGGGTGCAACACGAGGACTTCCCAGGGGGTCACCCATCCTAGTACTGCTCTCGCCCAAGCACGCTTAACTTCGGAGTTCTGATGGGATCCGGTGAATTAGTGCTGGTATGATCGCACCGGACATTGAGTGGATGTTTATTCTTATCTCCCAAGAGTACGTGTGGAGAAGGCGACGATGGACAACACACGGCACTGCTCTCGCCCAATCAGAACCATGAAGTTAAGTGTTCTGGCGCGATGGCAGAGCTAGGATGGGTAACCTCCCTGGGAAGTACTCGTGTCGCGACCGTTTACGTAAATTATGGATAAAACAGTCGACATAATTGTTTTAATGAGTTAACCGTCTCCGGAGTAATCTACGTAGTACCCTTCCGCACAGAACCGGCTCACGACAACGAAAATCGCTAAATGTTCCCAGAAAATAGGAAAAAAATAAGAAGAAGAAAATAGCGAATTTAAAGCTTTTATTATGCCTGGGATACGATAAAGTGGAACCGAAATCGAATTTCGAACTTCCTAAATGGATTTCTCGAGGAAACGGAAGCTTAACAGAGGCGGAAAATCGCAAATTAG
The DNA here is from genome assembly GCF_025594145.1 of Primulina tabacum. Lineage (NCBI taxonomy): Eukaryota > Viridiplantae > Streptophyta > Magnoliopsida > Lamiales > Gesneriaceae > Primulina > Primulina tabacum. The sequence continues at coordinate 35,849,598 of NC_134559.1, forward strand.
AGGGTCTTAGAGAAGGAATTTGGCTAAAATATCGCAAACTCATTGCGGAGTAATGAGTTTCGTTCGTTTACCCGTTTACAATCTAATTAGGCTACAATTTTTTCCAAATCCGGCAGTGCCCGAGCTACGTTGATTTCACATGTCTTATTTGGTCACGATCGAGATTAAGATGATTTGAGCCAAAAATCGTCTATCAACAAGTATTCAAAAATAGAAAAACACGAAAAGGGGTGCAACACGAAGACTTCCCAGGGGGTCACACATCCTAGTACTGCTCTCGCCCAAGCACGCTTAACTTCGGAGTTCTGATGGGATCCAGTGCATTAGTGCTGGTATGATCGCACCCGATATTGAGTGGGATGTTTATTCTTATATACTTCGAGTATGTGTGGAGCGGGCGGCGATGGACAACACGCGGCACTGCTCTCGTCCAATCAGAACCATGAAGTTAAGTGTTCTGGCGCGAAGGCAGAGCTAGGATGGGTGACCTCCCTGGAAAGTCATCGTGTCGCGACCGTTTACGTAAATTATGGATAAAACATTCGAAATAATTGTTTTTAATGAGTTAACCGTCTCCAGAGTAATCTACGTAATACCATTCTGCATAGAACCGGCTCACGACAACAAAAATCGCTAAATGTTGCCAGAAAATACGAGAAAAATAAGAAGAAGAAAATAGCGAATGTAAAGCTTTTATAATGCTTGGGATACGATAAAGTGGAACCGAAATCGAATTTCTAACTTCCTAAGCGGATTTCTCGAGAAAACGGAAGCTTAACAGAAGCGAAAAATTGCAAATTAGAGGGTCTTAGAGAAAGAATTCGGCTAAAATCTCGCCAGCTCATTGCGGAGTAATGAGTCTCGTTCGTTTGCCCGTTTACAATTTTGTCCAAATCCGGCAGTGCCCGAGCTACGTTGATTTCACATGTCTTATCAGGTCCCGATCGAGATTCAGATGATTTGAGCCGAAAATCGTCTGTCAACAAGTAATCAAAAATAGAAAAACACGAAAAGGGGTGCAACACGAGGACTTCCTTGGGGGTCATCCATCCTAGTACTGCTCTTGCCCAAGCACGATTAACTTCGGAGTTCTGATGCGATCCGGTGCATTAGTGCTGGTATGATCGCACCGGACATTGAGGGGATGTTTATTCTTATATCCCAAGAGTACGTGTAGAGAAGGCGACGATTGACAACACGCGGCACTGCTCTCGCCTATTCAGAACCATGAAATTAAGCGTTCTGGCGCTATGGCAGAGCTAGGATGGGTAACCTCCCTGGGAAGTACTCGTGTCGCGACCGTTTAGTAAATTATGGATAAAACAATCGAAATAATTGTTTTTAATAAGTTAACCTTCTACGGAGTAAACTACGTAATACCCTTCTGCACTGAACCGGCTCACGACAACAAAAATCGCTAAGTATTCCCAAAAAATAGAAAAAAATAAGAAGAAGAAAATAGCGAATGTAAAGCTATTATTATGCCTATGATAAGATAAAATGGAACCGGAATCGAATTTCGGACTTCCTAAGCGGATTTATCGAGGAAACGGAAGCTTAACAGAAGCGGAAAATCGCAAGTTAGAGGGTTTTAGAGAAGAAATTCGGCTAAAATCTCGCCAGTTCATTGCGAAGTAATGAGTCTCGTTCGTTTGCCCGTTTACAATCAAATTAGGCTACAATTTTGTCCAAATCCGGCAGTGCCCGAGCTACGTTGATTTCACATGTCTTATCAGGTCCCGATCGAGATTCAGATGATTTGATCCGAAAATCTTCTGTCAACAAGTAATTAAAAATAGAAAAACAAGAAAAAGGGTGCAACACGAGGACTTCCCAGGGGGTCACCCATCCTAGTACTGCTCTCGCCCAAGGCATGCTTAACTACGGAATTCTGATGAGATCCGGTGAATTAGTGCTGGTATGATCGCAGCGGACATTGAGTGGATGTTTATTCTTATATCCCAAGAGTACGTGTGGAGAAGGCGACGATCGACAACACGCGGCACTGCTCTCGCCCAATCAGAACCATGAAGTTTAGCGTTCGGGCGCAATGGCAGAGCTAGGATGGGTGACCTCCATGGGAAGTCCTCGTGTCGTGATCGGTTACGTATATTATGGATAAAACAGTCGAAATAATTATTTTTAATGAGTTAACCATCTCCGGAGTAATCTGCGTCATACCCTTCCGCACAGAACCGGCTCACGACAAAAAAAATCGCTAAATGTTACCAGAAAATAGGAAAAAAATAGGAGGAAGAAAATAGCGAATGTAAAGATTTTATTATGCCTGGGATACGATAAAGTGAAACCGAAATCGAATTTCGAACTTTCTAAGCGGATTTCTCGAGGAAACGGAAGCTTAACAGAAGCGGAAAATCACAAATTAGAGGGTCTTAGAGAAGGAATTCGGCTAAAATATCGCCAGCTCATTGCGGAGTAATGAGTCTCATTCGTTTGCCCGTTTACAATCAAATTAGGCTACAATTTTGTCTAAATCCGGCAGTGCCCGAGCTACGTTGATTTCACATGTCTTATCTGGTCCCGATCGAGATTCAGATGATTTGAGCCGAAAATCGTCTATCAACAAGTAATCAAAAATAGAAAAACACGAAAAGGGGTGCAACACGAGGACTTCCCAGGGGGTTACCCAACCTAGTACTTCTCTCGCCCAAGCACGCTTAACTTCGGAGTTCTGATGGGATCCGTTGAATTAGTGCTGGTATGATCGCACCGGACATTGAGTGGATGTTTATTCTTATATCCCAAGAGTACGTGTGGAGAAGGCGACGATGGACAACACGCGCCACTTCTCTCGCCCAATCAGAACCATGAAGTTAAGCGTTCTGGCGCGATGGCAAAGCGAGGATGGGTAACCTCCCTGGGAAGTACTCGTGTCGCGACCGTTTACGTAAATTATGGATAAAGCAGTCGAAATAATTGTTTTTAATGAGTTAACCGTCTCCGGATTAATCTACGTAATACCCTTCTGCACAGAACCGGATCACGATCACAAAAATCGCTAAGTATTCCAAGAAAATAGAAAAAAAATAAGAAGAAAAAAATAGCGAATGTAAAGCTATTATTATGCCTGGGATAAGATAAAATGGAACCGGAATCGAATTTCAGACTTCCTAAGCGGATTTCTCGGGGAAACGGAAGCTTAACAAAAGCGGAAAATCGCAAATTAGAGGGTTTTAGAGAAGAAATTCGGCTAAAATCTCGCCAGCTCATTGCGGAGTAATGAGACTCATTCGTTTACCCGTTTACAATCAAATTAGGCTACAATTTTGTCCAAATCCGGCAGTGCCCAAGCTACGTTGATTTCACATGTCTTATCTGTTCCCAATCGAGATTCAGATGATTTGAGCCGAAAATCGTCCGTCAACAAGTAATCAAAAATAGAAAAACACGAAAAGGGGTGCAACACGAGGACTTCCCAGGGGGTCACCAATCCTAGTACTGCTCTCGCCCAAGCACGCTTAACTTCGGAGTTATGATGGGATCCGGTGCATTAGTGCTGGTAGGATCGCACCCGACATTGAGTGGATGTTTATTCTTATATCCTTTGAGTATGTGTGGAGCGGGCGGCGATGGACAACACGCGGCACTGCTCTCGTCCAATCCGAACCATGAAGTTAAGCGTTCTGGCGCGATGGCAGAGCTAGGATGGGTGACCTCTCTTGGAAATCCTCGTGTCGCGACCGTTTACGTAAATTATGGATAAAACTGTCGACATAATTGTTTTTAATGAGTTAACCGTCTCCGGAGTAATCCTGGTCATACCCTTCCGCACAGAACCGGCTCACGACAACAAAAATCGCTAAATATTCCCAGAAAATAGAAAAAAATAAGAAGAAAAAAATGGCGAATGTAAAGTTATTATTATGCCTGATATAAGATAAAATGGAACCGGAATCGAATTTCAGACTTCCTAAGCGGATTTCTCGAGGAAACGGAAGCTTAACAGAAGCGGAAAATCGCAAATTCGAGGGTTTTAGAGAAGAAATTCGGCTAAAAGCTCGCCAGCTATTATTATGCCTGGGATAAGATAAAATGGAACCGGAAACGAATTTCGGACTTCCTAAACGGATTTCTCGAGGTAACGGAAGCTTAACAGAAGCGGAAAATCGTAAATTTGAGGGTCTTAGAGAAGAAGATCGGCTAAAATCTCGCCAGCACATTGCGGAGTAATGAGTCTCGTTCGTTTACCCATTTACAATCAAATTAGGCTACAATTTTGTCCAAATCCGGCAGTGCCCGAGCTACGTCGATTTCACATGTCTTATCTGATCCCGATCGAGATTCAGATGATTTGAACCGAAAATCGTCTGTCAACAAGTAATCAAAAATAGAAAAACAGGAAAAGGGGCGCAACACGAGGACTTCCCAGGGGGTCACTCATCCTAGAACTGCTCTCGCCGAAGCAAGCTTAACTTCGGAGTTCTGATGGGATCTGGTGCATTAGTGCTGGTATGATCGCAACCGACATTGAGTGGATGTTTATTCTTATATCCCTCGAGTACGTGTGGAGCGGGCGACGATGGACAACACGCGGCACTGCTCTCGCCCAATAAGAACCATGAAGTTAAGCTTTCTGGCGCGATGGCAGAATTAGGATGGGTGAAATCCATGGGAAGTCCTCGCGTCGCGACCGTTTACGTAAATTATGGCTAAAATAGTCGAAATAATTGTTTTTAATTAGTTAACCGACTCCGGAGTAATCTGCATCATACCCTTATGCACAGAACCGGCTCACGACAACAAAAATCGCTAAATGTTCCATGAAAATAGAAAAAAAAAATAAGAATAAAAAAATAGGGAATGTAAAGCTATTATTATGTCTGGGATACGATAAAATAAAACCGGAAGCGAATTTCGGAGTTCCTAAGCGGATTTCTCGAGAAAACGGAAGCTTAACAGAATCGGAAAATCGCAAATTAGAGGGTTTTAGAGAAGGAATTCGGCAAAAATCTCGCCGGCTCATTGCGAAGAATGAGTCTCGTTCGTTTGCCCGTTTACAATCAAATTAGGCTACAATTTTGTCCAAATACGGCAGTGCTCGAGCTACGTTGATTTCACGTCTTATCTGGTCCCGGTCGAGATTCGGAGGATTTGAGCCGAAAATCGTCTGTCAACAAGTAATCCAAAATAGAAAAACACGAAAAGGGGTACAACACGAGGACTTCCTAGGGGGTCACCCATCCTAGTACTGCTCTCTCCCAAGCACGCTTAACTTCGGAGTTCTGGTGGAATCCGGTGCATTATTGCTGGTATGATCGCACCCGACATTTAGTGGGATGTTTATTCTTATATCCTAGAGTACGTGTGGAGCGGGCGGCGATGGACAACACGCGGCACTGCTCTCGCCCAATCAGAACCATGAAGTTATGCGTTTTGGCGCGATGGTGGAGCTAGGATGGGTGACCTCCCTGGGAAGTCCTCGTGTCGCGACCGTTTACGTAAATTATGGATAAAACAGTCGAAATAATTGTTTTTAATGAGTTAACCGTCTCCAGAGTATTCTACGTAATACGCTTCCGCACAGAACCGGCTCACGACAACAAAAATCGCTAAATGTTCCTAGTAAATAGAAAAAAAATAAGAAGAAGAAAATAGCGAATGTAAAGCTATTATTATGCCTGGGATACGATAAAATGGAACCGAAATCGAATTTCGGACTTCCTAAGCGGATTTCTCGAGGAAACGAAAGCTTAACAGAAGCGGAAAATTGCACATTAGAGTGTCTTAGAGAAGGAATTCGGCTAAAATCTCTTCAGCTCATTGCGGATTAATGAGTTTTGTTCGTTTGCCCGTTTACAATCAAATTAGGCTACAATTTTGTCCAAATCCGGCAGCGTCCGAGCTACGTTGATTTCACGTCCTATCTGGTACAGATCGAGATTCAGATGATTTGAGCCGAAAATCGTATGTCAATAAGTAATCAAAAATAAAAAAACACGAAAAAGGGTGCAACACGAGGACTTCCCATGGGGGTAACCGGTGCATTAGTGCTAGTATGATCGCAACCGACATTGAGTTGGTAGTTCATTCTTATATCCCTCGAGTACGTGTGGAGCGGGCGGCGATGGACAACACGTGGCACTGCTCTCGTCAAATCACAAACATGAAGTTAAGCGTTCTGGCGCGATGGCAGAGCTAAGATGGGTGACCTCCCTGGGAAGTCCTCGTGTCGCGACCGTTTACGTTTATTAAGGCTAAAACAGTCGAAATAATTGTTTTTAATGAGTTAACCGTCTCTGGAGTAATCTGCGTCATACCCTTCTGCACAGCACCGGCTCACGAGAACAAAAATCGCTAAATGTTCCCAGAAAATAGAAAAAAATAAGAAGAAGAAAGCGAATGTAAAGCTATTATTATGCCGGGGATACGATAAAATGGAACCGGAATAGATATTCGGACTTCCTAAGCAGATTTCTCTAGGAAACGGAAGCTTAACAGAAGCAAAAAATCGCAAATTAGAGGGTCTTAGAGAAGAAATTCGGCTAAGACCGTTTACAATCAAATTAGGCTACGATTTTGTCTTGTCCAAACCCAACAGTGCCCGAGTTACGTTGATTGCACGTCTTATTTGGTCTCGATCAAGATTCAGAAGATTTGAGCAGAAAATCGTCTTTCAACAAGTAATCAAAAATAGAAAAACACGGAAAGGGGTGCAACACGAGGACTTCCCAGGGGGTCACCCATCGTAGTACTGCCTCTCGCCCAAGCACGCTTAACTTCGGAGTTCTGATGGGATCCGGTGCTTTAGTGCTTGTATGATCGCACCAAACATTGAGTGGGATGTTTATTCTTATATCCCTCGAGTACGTGTGGAGCGGGCGGCGATGGACAACACGCTGCACTGCTCTCGCCCAATCAGAACCATGAAGTTAAGCGTTTTGGCGCGATGGCAGAGCTAGGATGGGTGACGTCCCTGGGAAGTCCTCGTGCCGTGACCTTTTAAGTAAATTATGGCTAAAACAGTCGAAATAATTGTTTTTAATGAGTTAACCGTCTCCGGTGTAATCTGCGTCATACCCTTCCGCATAGCACTGACTCACGACAACAAAAATCGCTAATTGTTCCCAGAAAATAGAAAAAAATAAGAAGAAGTAAATAGGGAATGTAAAGCTATTATTATGCCTGAGATACGATAAAATGGAACTGGAATTGAATTTCAGACTTCCTAAGTGGATTTCTCGAGGAAACAGAAGCTTAACAGAAGCGAAAAATCGCAAATTAGAGGGTCTTAGAGAAGGAATTCGGCTAAAATCTCGCCAGCTCATTGCGGAGTAATGAGTCTCGTTCGTTTGCCCGTTTACAATCAAATTAGCCTACAATTTTGTCCAAATCCGGCAGTGCCCGAGCTGCGTTGATTTCACATGTCTTCTCTAGTCCTTATCGAGAGTCAGATGATTTGTGCCGAAAATCGTCTGTCAACAAGTAATCAAAAATAGAAAAACACGAAAAGGGATGCAACACGAGTACTTCCCAGGGGGTCATCCATCAAAGTACTGCTCTCGCCCAAGCACGCTTAACTTTGGAGTTCTTATGGGTTCCGGTGTATAAGTGCTGGTATGATCGCATCCGAAATTTAGTGGGATGTTTATTCTTATATCCCTCGAGTATGTGTGGAGCGGGCGGCGATGGACAACACGCGGCACTTTTCTCGCCCAATCAGAACAATGAAGTTAAGCGTTCTGACGCGATGGCAGAGCTAGGATGGGTGACCTCCCTGGAAAGTCCTCGTGTCGCGACCGTTTACGTAAATAATGGCTAAAACAGTTGAAATAATTGTTTTTAATGAGTTAACCGTTTCCGGAGTAATCTGCGTCATATTCTTCCGCACAGAAACGGCTCACGACAACAAAAATCGCTAAATGTTCCCAGAAAATAGAAAAAAATAAGAATAAGAAATAGAGAATGTAAAGCTATTATTATGTCTGGGATACGATAAAATGAAACCGGAATCGAATTTCGGCCTTACTAAGCGGATTTTTCGAGGAAACAGAAGCTTAACAGAAACGGAAAATCGCAAATTAGAGGGTCTTAGAGATGGAATTCGGCTAAAATCTCGCCAGCTCATTGCGGATTAATGTGTCTCGTTCGTTTGCCCGTTTGCAATCAAATAAGCCTACAATTTTGACCAAATCCGGCAGTGCCCGAGCTACGTTGATTTCACATGTATTCTCTGGTCCTGATCGAGAGTTGGATGATTTGAGCCGAAAATCTTCTGTCAACAAGCAATCAAAAATAGAAAAACACGAAAAGGGGTGCAACACGAGGACTTCCCAGGGAGTCACCCATCCAAGTACTGCTCTCGCCCAAGCACGGCATAACTTCGGAGTTCTGATGGGATCCGGTGTATTATTGCTGGTATGATCGCACCCGACTTTGAGTGGGATGTTATTTCCTATATCCCTCTAGTACGTGTGGAGCGGGCGGCGATGGACAACACGCGTCACAGCTCTCGCCCAATCAGAACAATGAAGTTAAGCGTTCTGACGCGATTGAAGAGCTAGGATGGGTGACCTCACAGGAAAGTCCTCGTGTCGCGACCGTTTACGTAAATTATGGCTAAAACAGTCGAAATAATTGTTTTTAATGTGTTAACTGTCTCCGGAGTAATCTGCGTCATACCATTCCGCACAGAACCGACTCACAACAACAAAAATCGTTAGATGTTTCCAGAAAATAGAAAAAAATAAGAATAAGAAAATAGCGAATGTAAAGCTATTATTATGCCTGGGATACGATACAAGGAAACCGAAACTGAATTTCGGACTTCCTAAGCGGATTTCTCGAGGAAACAGAAGCTTAACAGAAGCGGAAAATCGCAAATTAGAGGGTCTTAGAGAAGGAATTCGGCTAAAATCTCTCCCGCTCATTGCGGATTAATGAGTCTCGTTCGTTTGCCAGTTTACAATCAAATTAGGCTACAATTTTGTCCAAATCCAGCAGTGCCCGAGGTACGTTGATTTCACGTCTTATCTGGTCCCGATCGAGATTCAGATGATTTGAGCCGAAAATTGTCTTTCTACAAGTAATAAAAAATATAAAAACACGAAAAGGGATGCAACACGAGGACTTCCCAAGGGGTTCACCCATCCTATGACTGCTCTCTCCCAAGCACGCTTAACTTCGGAGTTCTGATGGGTTCCGGTGCGTTAGTGCAGGTATGATCGCACCCGACATTGAGTTTGATGTTTATTCTTATATCCCTCGAGTACGTGTGGAGCGGGCGTGAATGGACAACACGCGGCACTGCTCTCGCCCAATCAGAACCATGAAGTTAAGCGTTCAGGCGCGATGGCAGAGCTAGGATGGGTGACCTCCCTGGGAAGTCCTCGTGTCGCGACCGTTTACGTAAATTATGGTTAAAACAGTCGAAATAATTGTTTTTAATTAGTTAACCGTCTCCGGAGTAATCTGCGTCATACCCTTCCGCACAGCACCGGCTCACGACAACAAAAATCGCTAAATGTTCCCAGAAAATAGAAAAAAATAAGAAGAAGAAAATAGCTAATGTAAAGCTATTATTATGCCTGGGATACGATAAAATGGAACCGGAATCGAATTTCGGACAACCTAAGTGGATTTCTCGAGGAAACGGAAGCTTAACAGAAGCGAAAAATCGCAAATTAGAGGGTCTTAGAGAAGGAATTTGGCTAAAATCTCTCCAGCTCATTGCGGATTAATGAGACTCGTTCGTTTGCCCGTTTACAATCAAATTAGGCTACAATTTTGTCCAAATCCTGCTGTTCCTGAGCTACGTTGATTTCACGTCTTATCTGGTCCCGATCGAGATTCAGATGATTTGAGCCGAAAATCGTCTGTCAACAAGTAATCAAAAATATAAAAACACGAAAAGGGATTCAACACGACAACTTCCCAGGGGGTCACACATCCTAGTACTGCTCTCGCCCAAGCACGCTTAACTTCGGAGTTCTGATGGGATCTAGTGCATTAGTGCTGGTATGATCGCACCCGACATTGAGTGGGATGTTTATTCTTATATCCCTCAAGTACGTGTGGAGCGGGGGGCGATGGACAACACTTGGGATACGATAAAATGGAACCGGAATCGAATTTCGGACTTCCTAAGCGGATTTCTCGAGGAAACAGAAGCTTAACAGAAGCGGAAAATCGCAAATTAGAGGGTCTTAGAGAAGAAATTCGGCTAAAATCTCGCCAGCTCATTGCGGAGTAATGAGTCTCGTTCGTTTGCCCGTTTACACTCAAATTAGCCTACAATTTTGTCCAAATCCAGCAGTGCCCGAGCTACGTTGATTTTGACATGTCTTCTCTGGTCCTGATCGGGATTCAGATGATTTGAGCCGAAAGTCTTCTGTCAACAAGTAATCAAAAATAGAAAAACACGAAAAATGGTGCAACACGAGAACTTCCCAGGGAGTCGCCCATCCTAGTACTGCTCTTGCCCAAGCACGATTAACTTCGGAGTTTTGATGGGATACGGTGCATTAGTGCTGGTATGATCGAACCCAACATTGAGTAGGATGTTTATTCTTATATCCTTCGAGTACGTGTGGAGCAAGCGGCGATGGACAACACGCGGCACTGCACTCGTCCAATCCTAACCATGAAGTTAAGCGTTCTGGCGCGATTGCCGAGCTAGGATGGTTGACCTTCCTTGGAAGTCCTCGTGTCGCGACCGTTTATGTAAATATGGATAAAACAGTTGAAATAATTGTTTTTAATGAGTTAACCGTCTCCGGAGTAATCTGCGTCATACCCTTCCGCACAGAACCGGCTCATGACAACAAAAATCGCTAAATGTTTCCAGAAAATTGAAAAAAAAATAAGAATAAGAAAATAGCGAATGTAAAGCTATTATTATGACTGGGATACGATAAAATGAAACCGGAATCGAATTTCGTACTTACTAAGCGGATTTTTCGAGGAAACGGAAGCTTAACAGAAGCGGAAAATCGGAAATTAGAGGGTCTTAAAGAAGGAATTCGGCTAAAATCTTGCCAGCTCATTGCGTATTAATGAGTCTCGTTCGTTTGCCCGTTTACAATCAAATTAGGCTAAAATTTTGTCCAAATCCGACAGTGCCCGAATTACGTTGATTTCACATGTCTTATTTGGTCTCGATCGAGATTCAGATGATTTGAGTCGAAAATCGTCTTTCAACAAGTTATTAAAAATATAAAAACACGAAAATGGGTGCAACACAAGAACTTCCCAGGGGGTCGGTCACTCATCCTAGTACTGCTCTAGCCCAAGCACGCTTAACTTCGAAGTTCTGATGGGATCCGGTGCATTAGTGCTGGTATGATCGCACCCGACATTTAGTGGGATGTTTATTCTTATTACCCTCGAGTACGTGTGGAGCGGGCGGCGATGGACAACACGCGGCACTGCTCTCGCCCAATCAGAACCATGAAGTTAAGCGTTCTGACGCGATGGCAGAGCTAGGATGGGTGACCTCCCTGGGAAGTCCTCGTGTTGCGACCGTTTACGTAAATTATGGCTAAAATAGTTGAAATAATTGTTTTTAATGAGTTAACCGTCTCCGGAGTAATATGCGTCATACCCTTCTGCACAGCACCGGCTCACGACAACAAAAATCGCTAAATGTTCAAAGAAATTAAAAAAAATAAGATGAAGAAAATAGCGAATGTAAAGCTATTATTATGCCCGGGATACGATAAAATGGAACCGGAATCGAATTTCGGACTTCCTAAGCGGATTTATCGAGGAAACGGAAGCTTAACAGAAGCGGAAAATCGCAAATTAGAGGGTCTTAGAGAAGGAATTCGGCTAAAACCTCGCCAGCTCATTGCGGAGTAATGAGTCTCATTCGTTTGCCCGTTTACAATCAAATTAGCCTACAATTTGGTCAAAATCCGGCAGTGCCCGAGCTACATTGATTTCACATGTCTTCTCTGGTCCTGATCGAGAGTCTGATGATTTGAGCCGAAAATCGTCTGGCAACAAGTAATCAAAAATAGAAAAACACGAAAAAGGGTGCAAACGAGGACTTCCCAGGGGGTCAACCATCCTATTACTGCTCTCGCCCAAGCACGCTTAGCTTCGGAGTTCTGATGGGATCCGGTGCATTAGTGTTGGTATGATCGCACCTGACATTGAATGGATGTTTATTCTTATATCCCAAGTGTACGTGTGGAGAAGGCGACGATGGACAACACGCGGCACTGCTCTCGCCCAATCAGAACCATGAAGTTACGCGTTCTAGCGCGATGGCAGAGCTAGGATGGGTAACCTCCCTGGGAAGTACTCGTGTCGCGACCGTTTACGTAAATTAGGGATAAAACAGCCGAAATAATTGTTTTTAATGAGTTAACCGTCTCCAGAGTAATATGCGTTATACCCTTCCGCACAGCACCGGCTCACGACAACAAAAATCGCTAAATGTTCACAGAAAATTAAAAAAAATAAGATGAAAAAAATAGCGAATGAAAAGCTATTATTATGCCTGGGATACGATAAAATGGAACCGGAATCGAATTTCATACTTCCTAAGCGGATTTTTCGAGGATACGGAAGATTAACAAAAGCGAAAAATCGCAAATTAGAGGGTCTTAGAGAAAAAATTCGGCTAAAATCTCGCCAGCTCATTGCGGAGAATGAGTCTCGTTCGTTTGCCCGTTTACAATCAAATTAGCCTACAATTTTGTCCAAATCCGGCAGTGCCCGAGCTACGTTTATTTCACATTTCTTCTCTTATCCTGATCGAGAGTCAGATGATTTGAGCCGAAAATCGTCTGTCAACAAGTAATCAAAAATAGAAAAACACGAAAAGGGGTGCAAACGAAGACTTTCCAGCGGGTCACTCATCCAAGTACTGCTCCCACCCAAGCACGCTTAACTTCGAAGTTCTGATGGGATTCGGTGCATTAGTGCTGGTATGATCGCACCCGACATTGAGTGGGATGTTTATTATTATATCCCTCGAGTACGTGTGGAGCGTGCGGCGATGGACAACACGCGGCACTGCTCTCGCCCAATCAGAACAATGAAGTTAAGCGTTCTGGCGCGATGGCAGAGCTAGGATGGGTGACATCCCTGAAAAGTCCTCGTGTCGCGACTGTTTCCGTAAATTATGGCTAAAACAGTCGAAATAATTGTTTTTAATGAGTTAACCGTCTCCGGAGTAATCTGCGTCATACCCTACCGCACAGAACCGGCTCACGACAACAAAAATTGCTAAATGTTCCCAGAAAAGTAAAAAAAAATAAGAATAAGAAAATAGCGAATGTAAAGCTATTATTATGCCTTGATACAATAAAATGAAACTGGAATCGAATTTCGGACTTACTAAGCGGATTTTTCGAGAAACGGAAGATTAACAGAAGCGGAAAATCGCAAATTAGATGGTCTTAGGGAATGAATTCGGCTAAAATCTCGCCATCTCATTGCGGATTAATCAATCTCGTTCGTTTGCCCGTTTACAATCAAATTAGGCTACAATTTTGTCCAAATCCGGCAGTGCCCGAGCTACGTTGATTTTACATTTCTTATCTGGTCCCGATCGAGATTCAGATGATTTGAGCCGAAAATCGTCTGTCAACAAATAATCAAAAATAGAAAAACACGAAAAGGGGTCCAACACAAGGACTTCCCAGGGGGTCACCCATCCTAGTACTGCTGTCGCCCAAACACGCTTAACTTCGGAGTTCTGATGGGATCCGGTGCATTAGTGCTGGTATGATCACACCCGACATTAAGTGGGATGTTTATTCTTATATCCCTCGATTACGTGTGGAGCGGGCGGCGATAGACAACACGCGGGACTGCTCTCGTCCAATCAGAACCATGAAGTTAAGCGTTCTGGCACGATGGTAGAGCTAGGATGGGTGACCTCCCTGGGAAGTCCTCGTGGCGACCGTTTACGTAAATTATGGCTAAAACAGTTGAAATAATTGTTTTTAATGAGTTAACAGTCTCCGGAGTAATCTGCGTCATACCCTTTCGCACAGCACCTGTTGGAACTTTTCAAGTTCGCAATCTTGATTTTGATGTTAACAAAACTTGTTATTGTGTTTCTAACATATTTCCTCAAGTGTGAAATTGCAAACACAAGAAACAAGCTGAAACTGAATTTTGCACAAACTGAATTTCTGGCGAGCTTTGGTATTTTGATGATATCTCTCAACTGGATTATCAAAATGACAATCCGCAAACTGGACTGATTAGAAAACTCAATTCGAAACAAATCGTATTTCACGTCAGTTTGGCAAAATCGGATGTTATGATGGTCTAACTGATCGCTCAATTACCGAAATGATCACACGAAAACAGCAATCAGTTGAGTTTGAGCAGCTGCGGTATTTTGGTCATATCTCTCAGCTCGGTTATTGAAATGAAGCGATTCAGTATTCGTTGGAAAGATAAGACGATGATCTACAAATCATCTTCAGAAGTCAAAGTCTGAATCAAAGCTTAAGATGCTGATAAATGAGGATGAAGTTACTGGTTCAGCACAAACTGAAATCAGCTAGGCTGATTTCAGCACACCAGCTGAAACTGAACCAACTGCTGACCAGCTGACCAACCAACTGAACTGAACCAGCTGCTGACCAACTGAAACTGAACCAGACCAGCTGAAAACCAGTTGAACCAGACCAGCTGAACTGAACCAGCTGAACTGAACCAGCTGAAACTGTACCAGACCAGCTGAAGACCAGTTGAACCAGTCCAACTGAACCAGACCAACTGAACCAGTTGAACTGATTGACCAGTTGAGTTGACCAGTTGACCAGAGTTGACCAGTCGGGAAAATGTCCAGCAAGACGAATTTTACTGTTGCAATTCCAGAAACAGTACAGAAACTTTCCAACGGTCATATTCTTGTGTCTAACGTATATATCAGTGTTGGAGCCTATAAATACAACATATTGAAGATCAAACAACAGCTTTTGAAGGGGATTCAAAGCATGGGCAGTTAGCATGAAAAAATCAGCTTGTTGAGAGCACAAGCCCTTGTGTGAGGATACATTTGAGATGTACACTGTAAATGATAAATTCCTCACACACAATCACTCACACAAATACAAGAGAGTTGAACTTCAAAGATTAGTTGAGTGAGTCTTGCACAAAGACAATAAACTTGTGTATGTAGTCTTTGCATATGAGACATTAAAGAATATGCTGATTGTGAGGTGCTGCCTACAATCTTGAGTGCTAGGAGTTCTAGTTGGGTGCTGCCCTTCCAGAATGGGTTTGTACAAGTAGTTGTATAAATCAAAGTCTTCTAGTGGATCCTTCCCAAGAGGAAAAAGGGATGACGTAGGAGTGTTTGAAATATCCGAATATCCATAAACAAATTCGTGTCTATTTGTTTATTGCATTTGCTTATCATTTTCACTGTTTGTAAAGATGCATTGTTGAAGCATTTTATGTGTTCTTCAAATATCAAAATATTGTATACCAAATGTTTGATAAAATACTTCAACTGAATATTTTTACTCATTCAACTTGCATATATTTTAAATGGTTTACAAAATATTTAATCGGTTTCTACGAAGGATTATTTCGAGTATCTTCCTCTTGGTTTTTAACCAAACTCGATTTAATTCATCGATGTTCAATATTTCAAGAACCGAGCTATTGTAGCTCAATGATTATCCCCCCTAATCGATCCTATCAGCACCGGCTCACGACAACAAAAATCGCTAAATGTTCCCAGAAAATAGAAAAAAATAAGAAGAAGAAAATAGCGAATGTAAAGCTATTATTATGCCTTGGATACGATAAAATGGAACCAGAATCGAATTTCGGACTCCCTAAGCGGATTTATCGAGGAAACGGAAGCTTAACAGAAGCACGCTTAACTCTGTAGTTCTGATGGGATCCGGTGCATTATTGCTCGTAAGATCGCACCCGACATTGAGTGGGATGTTTATTCTTATATCCCTCGAGTACGTGTGGAGCGGGCGGCGATGGACAACACGCGGCACTGCTCCCGCCCAATCAAAACCATGAAGTTAATCGTTATGGCGCGATGTCAGATCTAGGATGGGTGACCTCCCTGGGAATTCCTCGTGTCGCGACTTTTTACGTAAATTATGGCTAAAACAGTCGAAATAATTGTTTTTAATGAGTTAACCGCCTCCGGAGTAATCAGCGTCATACCCTTCCGCACGGCACCGGCTCACGACAACAAAAATCGCTAAATGTTCCCAGAAAATAGAAAAAAATAAGAAGAAGAAAATAGCGAATGTAAAGCTATTATTATGCCTGTGATACAATAAAATGAAACTGGAATCGAATTTCGGACTTCCTAACTGGATTTCTCGAGGAAACGGAAGTTTAACTGAAGCGGAAAATCGCAAATTAGAGAATCTTAGAGAAGGAATTCGGTTAAAATCTCGCCAGCTCATTGCGGAGGAATGAGTCTCGTTCGTTTGTCTGTTTACAATCAAATTAGCCTACAATTTTTTCCAAATGCGGCAGTGCCCGAGCTACGTTGATTTCTCATGTCTTCTCTGGTCCTGATCGAGAGTTAGATGACTTGAGCCGTAAATCGTCTGTCAACAAGTACTGCTCTCGTCCAAACACGCTTAACTTCGGAGTTCTGATGGGATCCGACGAAAAAGAATGCAACACGAGGACTTCCCAGGAGGTCACCCATCCTAGTACTACTCTCAACGGCACGCTTAACTTCGGAGTTCTGATGGGATCCGACACATTAGTTCTGGTATGATCGCACCCGACATTGAAAAACCTCGTGTCGCGACCGTTTACGTAAATTATGGCTACAACAGTCGAAATAATTGTTTTTAATGAGTTAACCGTCTCCGGAGTAATATGCGTCATACCCTTCCACACAGCACCGGCTCACGACAACAAAAATCGCTAAATGTTCCCAGAAAATAAAAAAAATGAGAAGAAGAAAATAGCGAATGTAAAGCAATTATTATGCCTGGGATACGATAAAATAGAACCGGAATCGAATTTCGGACTTCCTAAGCAGATTTCTCGAGGAAACGGAAGCTTAACAGAAGCGGAAAATCGCAAATTAGAGGGTCTTAAAGAAGGAATTCGGCTAAGACCGTTTACAATCAAATTAGGCTACGATTTTGTCCAAATCCGACAGTGCCCGAATTACGTTGATTTCACATGTCCAAATCCGACAGTGCCCGAATTACGATAAAATGAAAACGGAATCGAATTTCGGATTAATGAGTCTCGTTCGTTTGCCCGTTTACAATCAAATTATGCAACAATTTTGTCCAAATCCGGCAAGTGCCCGAGCTACGTTGATTTCACGTCTTATCTGGTCCTGATCGAGATTCAGATGATTTGAGCCGAAAATCGTCTATCAACAAGTAATCAAAAATAGAAAAACACGAAAAAGGGTGCAACACGAGGACTTCCCAGGGGGTCAACCATCCTAGTACTGATCTCGCCCAAGCACGCTTAACTTCGGAGTTTGATGGGATCCGAAGTATTATTGCTGGTATGATCGCACCCGACATTGAGTGGGATGTTTATTCTTATATCCCTCGAGTACGTGTGGAGCGGGCGGCGATGGACAACACGCCGCACTGCTCTCGCCCAATCAGAACAATGAAGTTAAGCGTTCTGGCGCGAAGGCAGAGCTAGGATGGGTGACCTCCCTGGGAAGTCCTCGTGTCGCGACCGTTTACGTAAATTATGGCTAAAACAGTCGAAATAATTGTTTTTCAATGAGTTAACCGTCTCAGTAGTAATCTGCGTCATAGCCTTCCGCACAGAACCGGCTCACGACAACAAAAATCGCTAAATGTTCCCGGAAAATAGAAAAAAATAAGAAAAAAAATAGCGAATGTAAAGCTATTATTATTATTAGGAATCGAATTTCGGACTTCATAAGCTGATTTCTCGAGGAAACAGAAGCTTAACAAAAGCGGAAAATCGCAAATTAGAGGGTCTTAGAGAAGGAATTCGGCTTAAATCTCGCCCGCTCATTGCGGAGTAATGAGTCTCGTTCGTTTGCCCGTTTACAATCAAATTAGCCTACAATTTTGTCCAAATCCGGCAGTGCTCGAGCTACGTTGATTTCACATGTCTTCTCTGGTCCTGATCGAGAATCAGATGATTTGAGCCGAAAATCGTCTGTCAACAAGTAATCAAAATAGAAAAACACGAGAAGGGGTGCAACACGTGGACTTCCCAGGGGGTCACCCATCCTAGTACTGCTCTCGCCCAAACCCGCTTAACTTCGGAGTTCTGATTGGATCCTGTGCATTAGTGCTCGTAAGATCGCACCCAACATTGAGTGGGATGTTTATTCTTATATCCCACGAGTACGTGTGGAGCTGGCGGCGATGGACAACACGCGGCACTGCTCTCGCCCAATCAGAACCATGAAGTTAATTGTTATTGCGCGATTGCGGATCTAGGATGGGTGACCTCCCTGGGAAGTCCCCGTGTCGCGATCGTTTACGTAAATTATGGATAAAACAGTCGAAATAATTGTTTTTAATGAGTTAACCATCTCCGGACTAATCTGCGTCATACCCATACGCACAGAACCGGCTCACGACAACAAATATCGATAAATGTTCCCAGAAAATAGGAAAAAAGTAAGAAGAAGAAAATAGCGAATGTAAAGTTTTTATTATGCCTGGGATACGATAAAGTGGAACCGAAATCGAATTTCGAACTTACTAAGTGGATTTCTCGAGGAAACGGAAGCTTAACAGAAGCGGAAAATATCAAATTAGAGGGTCTTAGAGAATAAATTCGGCTAAAATCTCGCCAGCTCATTGCGGAGTAATGAGCCTCGTTCGTTTGCCCGTTTACAATCAAATTAGGCTACAATTTTGTCGAAATCCGCAGTGCCCGAGCTACGTTGATTTCACATGTCTTTTATGATCACGATTGAGATTCAGATGATTTGAGCCGAAAATAGTCTGTCAACAAGTAATCAAAAATAGAAAAACACGAAAAGGGGTGCAACACGAGGACTTCCCAGGGGGTCACCCATCCTAGTACTGCTCTCGCCCAAGCACGCTTAACTTCGGAATTCTGATGGGATCCGGTGAATTAGTGCTGGTATTATGGCACCGGACATTGAGTGGATGTTTATTCTTATATCCCAAGAGTACGTGTGGAGAAGGCGACGATGGACAACACGCGGCACTGCTCTCGCCCAATCAGAACCATGAAGTTAAGCGTTCTGGCGCAATGGCAGAGCTAGGATGGGTGACCTCCATGGGAAGTCCTCGTGTCGCGATCGTTTACGTAAATTATGGATAAAACAGTCGAAATAATTGTTTTTAATGAGTTAACCGTCTCCGGAGTAATCTGCGTCATACCCTTCTTTACAGAACCGGCTCACGACAACAAAAATCGCTAAATGTTCCCAGAAAGTAGAAAAAAAATAAGAAGAAGAAAATAGCGAATATAAAGCTATTATTATGCCTGTGATACGATAAAATGAAACCGGAATCGAATTTCGGACTTCCTAAGCTGATTTTTCGAGGAAACGGAAGCTTAACAGAAGTGGAAAATTGCAAATTAGAGGGTTTTAGAGAAGGAATTCGGCTAAAATCTCGCTAGCTTATTGCGGAGTAATGAGTCTCGTTCGTTTTCCCGTATACAGTCAAATTAGCCTACAATTTTGTCCAAATCCGACAGTGCCCGAGCTACGTTGCTTACACATGTCTTCTCTGGTCCTGATCGAGATACAGAGGATTTGAGCCGAAAATCGTCTGTCAACAAGTAATCAAAAATAGAAAAACACGAAAAGGGGTGCAACACGAGGACTTCCCTGGGGGTCACCCATCCTAGTACTTCTCTTGCCCAAGCACGCTTAACTTCGGAGTTTTGATGGAAGCCGATGTATTAGTGCAGGTATGATCGCACCCGACATTGAGTGGGATGTTTATTCTTATATCCCTCGAGTACGTGTGGAGCAGGCGGCATTAGACAACACGCGGCACTTCTCTCGCCCAATAAGAACAATGAAGTTAAGCGTTCTGGCGCGATGGCAGAGCTAGGATGGGTGACCTCCCTGGGAAGTCCTCCTGTCGCGATCGTTTAAGGAAATTGTGGCTGAAACAGTCGAAATAATTGTTTTTAATGAGTTAACCGTCTCCGGAGTAATCTGCCTCATACCCTTCTTTACAGAACCGGCTCACGACAACAAAAATCGCTAAATGTTCCCAAAAAATAGAAAAAAAATAAGAAGAAGAAAATAGCGAATGTAAAGCTATTATTATGCCTGGGACACGATAAAATGGAACCGGAATCGAATTTCGGACTTCCTAAGCGGATTTCTCAAGGAAACAGAAGCTTAACAGAAGCGGAAAATCGCAAATTAGAGGGCCTTAGAGAAGGAATTCGGCTAAAATCTCGCTAGCTCATTGCGGAGTAATGAGCCTCGTTCGTTTGCCCGTTTACAATTAAATTAGCCTACAATTTTTTCCAAATCCGGCAATGCCCGAGCTACGTTGATTACACAAGTCTTCTCTGGTCCTGATCGAGATTCAGATGATTTGAGCCGAAAATCTTCTGTCAACAAGTAATCAAAAATAGAAAAACACGTAAAGGGGTGCAACACAAGGACTTCCCAGGGGGTCACCAATCCTAGTACTGCTCTCGCCCAAGCACGCTTAACTTCGGAGTTCTGATGGGATCCGGTGCATTAGTGCTGGTATGATCGCACCCGACATTGAGTGGGATGTTTATTCTTATATCCCTCGAGTACGTGTGAAGCGGGCGGCGATGGACAACACGCGGCACTGCTCTCGCCCAATCAGAACCATGAAGTTAATCGTTATTGCGCGATGGCAGAGCTAGGATGGGTTACCTCCCTGGGAAGTCCTCGTGTCGCGACCGTTTACGTAATTTATGGATAAAACAGTCGAAATAATTGTTTTTAATGAGTTAACCGTCTCCGGAGTAATCTGCGTCATACCCTTCCGCACAGAACCGGCTCACGACAACAAAAATTGCTAAATTTTCCCAGAAAATAGAAAAAAAATAAGAATAAGAAAATAGCGAATGCAAAGCTATTATTATGCCTGGGATAAGATAAAATGAAACCGGAATCGAATTTCGGACTTCCTAAGAGGATTTCTCGAGGAAACGGAAGCTTAATAGAAGCGAAAAATCGCAAATTAGAGGGTCTTAGAGAAAGAATTCGGCTATGACTGTTTACAATCAAATTAGGCTACAATTTTGTACAAATCCGACAGTGTTCGAGTTACGTTGATTTCACATGTCTTATTTGGTCTCGATCGAGATTCAGATGAAACAGTCGAAATAATTGTTTTTAATGAGTTAACCGTCTCCGGAGTAATCTGAGTCATATCCTTCCGCACAGAACCTGCTCACGACAACAAAAATGCCTAAATGTTCCTAGAAAATATAAAAAATAAGAAGAAGAAAATAGCGAATGTAAAGCTATTATTATGCCTGGGACACGATAAAATGGAACCGGAATCGAATTTCGGACTTTCTAAGCGGATTTCTCGAGGAAACGGAAGCTTAACAGAAGCGAAAAATCACAAATTAGAGTGTCTTAGAGAAGGAATTCGGCTAAAATCTCACCAGCTCATTGCAGAGTAATGAGTCTTGTTCGTTTGCCCGTTTACACTCAAATTAGCCTACAATTTTGTCCAAATCCGGCAGTGCCCGAGCTACGTTGATTTTACATGTCTTATCTGTTCCTGATCGACAGTCAGATGATTTGAACCGAAAATCTTCTATTAACAAGTAATCAAAAATAGAAAAACACAAAAAGAGGTGCAACACGAGGACTTCCCAGGGGGTCACCCATCCTAGTACTGCTCTCGTCCAAGCACGCTTAACTTCGGACTTCTGATGGGATCCGGTGTATTATTGCTGGTATGATCGCACCCGACATTGAGTGGGATGTTTATTCTTTTATCCCTCAAGTACGTGTGGAGCGGGCGGCGATGGACAACACGTGGCACTGTTCTCGCCCAATCAGAACCATGAAGTTAAGATTTCTGGCGCGATGGCAGAGCTAGGACGGGTGACCGCCCTGGGAAGTCCTCGTGTCGCGACCGTTTACGTAAATTATGGCTAAAACAGTCGAAAATTTTTTTATTTTTAATGTGTTAACCGTCTACGGAGTAATCTGCGTCATATCCTTCCGCACAGAACCGGCTTACGACAACAAAAATCATAATTGTTTCCAGAAAATAGAAAAAAAATAAGAATAAGAAAATAGCGAATGTAAAGCTATTATTATGCTTGAGATACGATAAAATGAAATCGAAATTGAATTTCGGACTTCCTAAGCGGATTTCTCGAGGAAACGGAAGCTTAACAGAAGCGGAAAATCGCAAATTAGAGGGTCTTAGAGTAGAAATTCGGCTAAAATCTCGCCACCTCATTGCGGATTAATGAGTCTCGTTCGTTTGCCCGTTTTCAATCAAATTAGGAAACAATTTTGTCCAAATCCGGCAAGTACCCGAGCTACGTTGATTTCACGTCTTATCTGGTCCTGATCGAGAGTCAGATGATTTAAGCCGAAAATTGTCTGTCAACAAGTAATCAAAAATAGAAAAACACGAGAAGGGGTGCAACAGGACATCCCAGGAGGTCACCCATCCTAGTACTGCTCTTGCCCAAGCACGCTTAACTTCGGAGTTCTGATGGGAGCCGTTGTATTAGTGCTGGTATTATCGCAACAGACATTGAGTGAGATATTTATTCTTATATCCCTCGAGTACGTGTGGAGCGGGCGGCGATGGACAACACGCGGCACTGCTCTCGCCCAATCAGAACCATGAAGTTAAGCGTTCTGGCGCGATGGCAGAGCTAGGATGGGTGACCTCCCCTGGAAGTCCTCGTGTCGCGACCATTTACGTAAATAATGGTTAAAACAGTCGAAATAATTTTTTTTGATGAGTTAACCGTCTCCGGAGTAATCTGCGTCATACACTTCCGCACATAACCGGCTCACGACAACAAAAATCGCTAAATGTTCCCAAAAAATAGAAAAAAAAATAAGAAGAATAAAATAGCGAATGTAAAGCTGTTATTATGCCTGGGATCCGATAAAATGGAACCGAAATCGAATTTCGAATTCCTAAGTGGATTTCTCGAGGAAACGAAAGCATAACAGAAGCGTTAAATCGCAAATTAGAAGGTTTTAGAGAAGGAATTCGGCTAAAATCTCGTCAGCTCATTGCGTAGTAATGAGTCTCCTCCGTTTGCCCGTTTACAATCAAATTAGACTACAATTTTGTCCAAATCCGGCAGTGCCCGAGCTACTTTCATTTCACAAGTCTTATCTGGTTCCGATCGAGATTCATATGATTTGCGTAGTAATGAGTCTCGTCCGTTTGCCCGTTTACAATCAAATTAGCATACAATTTTGTCCAAATCCGGCAGTGCCCGAGCTACGTTGATTTCACAAGTCTGATCTGGTCCCGATCGAAATTCAGATGATTTGAGCCGAAAATCGTCTGTCAACAAGTAATCAAAAATAAAAAACACGAAAAGGGGTGCAACACGAGGACTTCCCAAGGGGTTACCCATCCTAGTACTGCTCTCGCCCAAGCACGCTTCACTTCAGAGTTCGGATTGGATCCGGTGCATTAGTGTTGGTATGATCGCACCCGACATTGAGTGGGATTTTTATTCTTATATCCTCGAGTACGTGTGGAGCGGGCGGCGATGGACAACACGCGGCATTGTTCTCGCCCAATCAGAACAATGAAGTTATGCGCTTAACTGAGCGATGGTAGAGCTAGGATGAGTGACCTCCCTAGGAAGTCCTCGTGTCGCGACCGTTTACGGAAATTATGGATAAAATAGTCGAAATAATTGTTTTAATGAGTTAACCATCTCCGGAGTAATCTGCGTCATACCTTTCCGCACAGAACCGGCTCACGACAACAAAAATCGCTAAATGTTCCCACAAAATAGAAAAAAAATTAAGAAAAAGAAAATAGCGAATGTAAAGCTATTATTATGTCTAGGATACGATAAAATTGAACCGGAATCGAATTTGAAATTCCTAAACGGATTTCTCGAGGAAATAGAAGCTTAACAGAAGCGGAAAATCACAAATTAGAGGGTCTTAGAGAAGGAATTCGGCAAAAATCTCGCCACCTCGTTGCGGAGTAATGAGTCTCGTTCGTTTGCCCGTTTACAATCAAATTAGGCTACAATTTTGTCCAAATCCGGCAGTGCCCGAGCTACGTTGATTTCACATGTCTTATCTTATCTTGATCGAGATTCAGATGATTTGAGCCGAAAAACGTTTGTCAACATGTAATCAAAAATTGAAAAACACGGAAAGGGGTGCAACACGAGGACTTCCCAGGGGGTTACCCATCCTAGTACTGCTCTCGCCTAAGCACGCTTAACTTCGGAGTTCTGATGGGATCCGGTGTATTAGGGCTGGTATGATTGCACCCAACATTGAGTGGGATGTTTATTCTTATATCCCCCGAGTACGTGTGGAGCGGACGGCGATAAACAAAACGCGGCACTGCTCTTGCCCAATCAGAACCATGAAGTTAAGCGTTCTGGTGCGATGGCAGAGCTAGGATGGGTGACCTCCCTGGAAAGTCCTCATGTCGCAATCATTTACGTGAATTATGGATAAAAGCATTCGAAATAATTGTTTTTAATGAGTTAACCGTCTCCGGAGTAATCTGCGTCAAACCCTTCAGAACAGAACCAGCTCACGACAACAAAAATTGCTAAATGTTTCGAGAAAATAGAAAAAAAAATATGAAGAAGAAAATAGCGAATGTAAAGCTATTATTATGCCTAGGATACGATAAAATGGAACCGGAATCGAATTTCGAACTTCCTAACCGGATTTCTCGAGAAAACGGAAGCTTCACAGAAGCGGAAAATCGCAAATTAGAGGGTCTTAGAGAAGGAATTCGGCTAAAATCTCGCCACCTCGTTGCGGAGTAATGAGTCTCGTTCGTTTGCCCATTTACAAACAAATTAGGCTACAATTTTGTCCATATCCGGCAGTGCCCGAGCTACGTTGATTTCACATGTCTTATCTGATCCGGATCGAGATTCAGATAATTTGAGCCGAAAATCGTCTGTCAACAAGTAATCAAAAATAGAAAAACACGAAAAGGGGTTTAACACGAGGACTTCCCAGGGGGTCACCCATCATAGTAATGCTCTTGACCAAGCACGCATAACTTCGGAATTCTGATGGGATCCGGTGCATTAGTGCTGGTATGATCGCACCCGACATTGAGTGGGATGTTTATTTTTATATCCCCCGAGTACGTGTGGAGCGGGCGACGATGGACAACACGCGGCACTGCTCTCGCCCAATCAGAACCATGAAGTTAAGCGTTCTGGCGCGATGGTAGAGTTAGGATAGGTGACCTCCCTTGGAAGTCCTCGTGTCGCGACCATTTACGTGAATTAAGGATAAAATAGTCGAAATAATTGTTTTTAGTGAGTTAACCGTCTCCGGAGTAATCTACGTACTACCCTTCCGCACAGAACATGCTCACGACAACAAAAATCGCTAAATGTTCCCAGAATATAAAAAAAATAAGAAGAATAAAATAGCGAATGTAAAGCTGTTATTATGCCTGGATCTGATAAAATGGAACCGAAATCGAATTTCGAACTTCCTAAGCGGATTTCTCGAAGAAACGGAATCTTAACAAAAGCGGAAAATCGCAAATTAGAGAGTCTTAGAGAAGGAATTCCGTTAAAATCTCGCCAGCTCATTGCGAAGTAATGAGTCTCGTTCGTTTGCCCGTTTACAATCAAATAAGGCTACAATTTTGTCCAAATCCGGCATTGCCCGAGCTACGTTGATTTCATATGTCTTATCTGATCCCGATCGAGATTCAGATGATTTGAGCCAAAAATCGTCTGTCAACAAGTAATCAAAAATAGAAAAACACGAAAAGGGGTGCAACACGAGGACTTCCCAGGGAGTCACCATCCTAGTACTTCTCTCGCCCAAGCACGCTTTACTTCGGTGTTCTGATGGGATCCGGTGCATTAGTGCTGGTATGATCGCACCCGACATTTAGTGGGATGTTTATTCTTATATCCTTTGAGTACGTGTGGAGCGGGCGGCGATGGACAACATGCGGCACTGCTCTCGCCCAATCAGACCCTTGAAGTTTAGCGTTCTAGCGCGATGGCAGAGCTAGGATGGGTGACCTCCCTGGGAAGTCCTCGTGTCAGTCGTACATTATGGATAAAACAGTCGAAATAATTGTTTTTAATGAGTTAACCGTCTCCGGAGTAATCGTCGTAATACCCTTCTGCTCAGAACCGGCTCACGACAACAAAAATTGCTAAATGTTCCCAGAAAATAGAAAAAAATAAGAAGAAGAAAATAGAGAATGTAAAGCTATTATTATGCTTGGGATACGATAAAAAGGAACCGGAATCAAATTTCGGACTTCCTAAGCGGATATCTCGAGGAAACGAAAGCTTAACAGGAGCGGAAAATCGCAAATTAGAGAGTCTTAGAGAAGAAATTCGGCTAAAATCACGCCATCTCATTGCGGAGGAATGAATCTCGTTCGTTTGCCCGTTTACAATTAAATTAGGCTACAATTTTGTCCAAATCTGGCAATGCCCGAGCTACGTTGATTTCACACGAGGACTTCCCAGGGGGCCACCCATCCTAGTACTGCTCTCGCCCAAGCACGCTTAACTTCGGAGTTTTGATGGGATCCGGTGCATTAGTGCTGGTATGATCGCACCCGACATTGAGTGGGATTTTTATTCTTATATCCTCGAGTACGTGTGGAGCGGACGGCGATGGACAACACGCAGCACTGCTCTCGCCCAATCAGAACCATGAAGTTATGCGTTCTGGCGCGATGGCAGAGCTAACCGTCTCCGGATTAATCTACGTAATGCCCTTCCGCACAGAACCGGCTTACGACAACAAAAATCGCTAAATGTTCCCAGAAAATAGAAAAAAAAAATAAGAAGAAGAAAATAGCAAATGTAAAGCTATTATTATGCCAGAGAGACGATAAAATGGAATCGGAATCGAATTTCGAACTTCCTAAGCGGATTTCTCGAGGAAACGGAATCTTAACAGAAGCGGAAAATCGCAAATTAGAGGGTCATAGAGAAGGAATTCGGCTAAAATCTCGCCAGCTCGTTGCGGAGTATTGAGTCTCGTTCGTTTGCCCGTTTACAATCAAATTAGGCTACAATTTTGTCCAAATCCCGCAGTGACCGAGCTAATGTTATTTCACATGTCTTATCTGGTCTCGATCGAGATTCAGATGATTTGAGCCGAAAATCGTCTGTCAACAAGTAATCAATCAAAAATAGAAAAACACAAAAAGAGATGCAACACCAGGACTTCCCAGGGGGTCACCCATCCTAGTACTGCTCTCGCCCAAGCACGCTTAACTTCGAAGCTCTGATGGGATCCGGTGCATTAGTGCTGGAATGATAGCACCGACATTGAGTGGGATGTTTATTCTTATATCCCTCGACTACGTGTGGAGTGGGCGGCGATGGGCAACACGCGGCACTGCTCTTGCCCAATCAGAACCATGAAGTTAAGCGTTCTGGCGCGATGGCAGAGCTAGGATGTGTGACCTCCCTGGGAAGTCCTTGTGTCGCGATCGTTTACGTAAATTATGGATAAAACAGTCGAAATAATTGTTTTTAATGAGTTAACCGTCTACGGAGTAATCTACGTAATGCCCTTCCGCTCAGAACAGGCTCCTGACAACAAAAATCGCCAAATGTGCCCAGAAAATACAAAAAAAATAAGAAGAAGAAAATAATGAATATAAAGCTATTATTATGCTTGGGATACGATAAAATGGAACCAGAATCGAATTTCAGACTTCCTAAGCGGATTTCTCGAGGAAACGGAAGCTTAACAGAAGCGGAAAATCGAAAATTAGAGGGTCTTAGAGAAGGAATTCGGCTAAAATCTCGCCAGCTCATTGCGTAGAATGAGTCTCGTTCTTTTGCCCGTTTACAATCAAATTAACCTACAATTTTGTCCAAATCCGGCAGTGCTCGAGCTGCGTTGATTTCACATGTCTTATCTGGTCCCGAAAAAGATTCAGATTATTAGAGCCGAAAATCGTCTGTCAACAAGTAATCAACAAAAGAAAAACACTAAAAAGGGAGCAACACGAGGACTTCCCAGTGGGTCACCCATCCTAGTATAGCTCTCGCCCAAGCACGCTTAACTTCGTAGTTCTGATGGGATCCGGTGAATTAGTGATGGTATGATCGCACCCGACATTGAGTGGGATGTTTATTCTTATATCCCTCGAGTACGTGTGGAGCGGGCGGCGATGGGTGACCTCCTTGGGAAGTACTCATGTCGTGACCGTTTACGTAAATTATAGAGAAAACAGTCGAAATAATTGTTTTAATGAGTTAACCGTCTCCGGAATAATCTGCGTCATAACCTTCCGCACAGAACCGGCTCACAACAACAAAAATTGCTAAATGTTTCCAGAAAATATAAAAAAAATTAAGAAGAAGAAAATAGCGAATGTAAAACTATTATTATGCCTGGGATACGATAAAATGGAATCGGAATCGAATTTTAAACTTCCTAAGCGGATTTATCGAGGAAACGGAAGCTTAATAGAAGCGGAAAATCGCAAATTAGAGGGTCTTAGAGAAGGAATTCAGCTAAAATCTCGCCACCTCGTTGCGGAGTAATGAGTCTCGTTCGTTTGCCCGTTTACAATCAAATTAGGCTACAATTTTGTTCTAATCCGGCAGTGCCCGAGCTACGTTGATTTCACATGTCTTATCTGATCTCGATCGAGATTCATATGATTTGAGCCGAAAATCGCATGTCAACAAGTAATCAAATATAGAAAAACACGAAAAGGGGTGCAACACGAGGACTTCCCAGGGGGTCAACCATCCTAGTACTACTCTCGTCCAAGCACGCTTAACTTCGGAGTTCTGATGGGATCCGATGCATTAGTGCTGGTATGATCGCACCCGAATTGAGTGGGATGTTATTCTTATATCCCTCGAGTACGTGTGGAGTGGGCGGCGATGGGCAACATGCGGCACTGCTCTTGCCCAATCAGAACCATGAAGTTAAACGTTCTGGCGCGATGGCAGAGCTAGGATGTGTGACCTCCCTAGGAAGTCCTTGTGTCGCGACCGTTTACGTACATTATGGATAAAACAGTCGAAATAATTGTTTATAATGAGGTAACCTTCTACGGAGTAATCTACGTAATACCCTTCCGCTCAGAACAGGCTCACGACAACAAAAATCGCCAAATGTTCCCAGAAAATACAAAAAAAATAAGAAGAAGAAAATAGGGAATGTAAAGCTATTATTATGCTTGGGATACGATAAAATGGAACCAGAATCGAATTTCGGACTTCCTAAGCGGATTTCTCGAGGAAACGGAAGCTTAACAGAAGCGGAAAATCGCAAATTAGAGGGTCTTAGAGAAGAAATTCGGCTAAAATCTCGCCAGCTCATTGCGTAGAATGAGTCTCGTTCTTTTGCCCGTTTACAATCAAATTAACCTACAATTTTGTCCAAATCCGGCAGTGCCCGAGCTGCGTTGATTTCACATGTCTTATCTGGTCCCGAAAAAGATTCAGATTATTTGAGGCGAAAATCGTCTGTCAACAAGTAATCAACAAAAGAAAAACACTAAAAAGGGTGCAACACGAGGACTTCCCAGGGTGTAACCCATCCTAGTATAGCTCTCGCCCAAGCACGCTTAACTTCGGAGTTCTGATGGGATCCGGTGAATTAGTGATGGTATGATCGCACCCGACATTGAGAGGGAAGTTTATTCTTATATCCCTCGAGGCACTGATCTCGCCCAATCAGAACCATGAAGTTAAGCGTTCTTGCGCGATGTAAGAGCTAGGATGGGTGACCTCCTTGGGAAGTACTCGTGTCGTGACCGTTTACGTAAATTATAGACAAAACAGTCGAAATAATTGTTTTTAATGAGTTAACCGTCTCCGGAATAATCTACGTCATACCCTTCCGCACAGAACCGGCCCACAACAACAAAAATTGCTAAAAGTTCCCAGAAAATATAAACAAATTAAGAAGAAGAAAATAGCTAATGTAAAACTATTATTATGCCTGGGATACGATAAATGGAACCGGAATCGAATTTCGAACTTCCTAAGCGGATTTATCGAGGAAACGGAAGCTTAATAGAAGCGGAAAATCGCAAATTAGAGGGTCTTAGAGAAGGAATTCAGCTAAAATCTCGCCACCTCGTTGCGGAGTAATGAGTCTCGTTCGTTTGCCCGTTTACAATCAAATTAGGCTACAATTTTGTTCAAATCCGGCAGTGCCCGAGCTACGTTGATTTCACATGTCTTATCTGATCTCGATCGAGATTCGTATGATTTGAGCCGAAAATCACATGTCAACAAGTAATCAAATATAGAAAAACACGAAAAGGGGTGCAACAAGAGGACTTCCCAGGGGGTCAATCATCCTAGTACTGCTCTCGCCCAAGCACGCTTAACTTCGGAGTTCTGATGGGATCCGATGCATTAGTGCTGGTATGATCGCACCCGAATTGAGTGGGATGTTTATTTTTATATCCCTCGAGTACGTGTGGAGTGGGCGGCAATGGGCAACACGCGGCACTGCTCTTGCCCAATCAGAACCATGAAGTTAAGCGTTCTGGCGCGATGGCAGAGCTAGGATGTGTGACCTCCCTGGGAAGTCCTTGTGTCGCGACCGTTTACATACATTATGGATAAAACAGTCGAAATAATTGTTTTTAATGAGGTAAACTTCTACGGAGTAATCTACGTAATACCCTTCCGCTCAGAACAGGCTCACGACAACAAAAATCGCCAAATGTTCCCAGAAAATACAAAAAAAATAAGAAGAAGAAAATAGGGAATGTAAAGCTATTATTATGCTTGGGATACGATAAAATGGAACCATAATCGAATTTCGGACTTCCTAAGCGGATTTCTCGAGGAAACGGAAGCTTAACAGAAGCGGAAAATCGCAAATTAGAGGGTCTTAGAGATGGAATTCGGCTAAAATCTCGCTAGCTCATTGCGTAGAATGAGTCTCGTTCTTTTGCCCGTTTACAATCAAATTAACCTACAATTTTGTCCAAATCCGGCAGTGCCCGAGCTGAGTTGATTTCACATGTCTTATCTGGTCCCGAAAAAGATTCAGATTATTTGAGCCGAAAATCGTCTATCAACAAGTAATCAACAAAAGAAAAACACTAAAAAGGGTGCAACATGAGGACTTCCCAGGGGGTCACCCATCCTAGTATAGCTCTCGCCCAAGCACGCTTAACTTCGGAGTTCTGATGGGATCCGGTGAATTAGTGATGGTATGATCGCACCCGACATTGAGAGGGATGTTTATTCTTATATCCCCCGAGGTACTGATCTCGCCCAATCAGAACCATGAAGTTAAGCGTTCTTGCGCGATGTCAGAGCTAGGATGGGTGACTTCCTTGGGAAGTACTCGTGTCGTGACCGTTTACGTAAATTATAGAGCAAACAGTCGAAATAATTGTTTTTAATGAGTTAACCGTCTCCGGAATAATCTGCGTCATACCCTTCCGCACAACAACAAAATATGCTAAATGTTCCCAGAAAATAGAAAAATAATTAAGAAGAAGAAAATAGCGAATAGAAAGTTATTAATATTCCTAGGATACGATAAAATGGAACCTGAATCGAATTTTGGACTTCCTAAGCGGATTTCTCGATGAAACGGAAGATTAACAGAAGCAGAAAATCGTAAATTAGAGGGTATTAGAGAAGGAATTGAGCTAAAATCTCGCCAGCTCATTGCGGAATAATGAGTCTCATTCGTTTGCCCGTTTACAATCAAGTTAGGTTACAATTTTGTCCAAATCCGGCAGTGCCCGAGCTACGTTGATTTCACGTCTTATCTGGTCCCGATCGAGATTCAGATGATTTGAGCCGAAAATCGTCTGTCAACATGTAATCAAAAATAGAAAAACACGAAAAGAGGTGCAATACGAGGACTTCTCAAGGAGTCACCCATCCTAGTACTGGTCTCGCCCAACACACTTAACTTCGGAGTTATGATGGGATTCGGTGCATTAGTGCTTGTATGATCACACCCGACATTGAGTGGGATTTTTATTCTTATATGCCTAGCGTACGTGTGGAGCGGGCGGCGATGGACAACACGCGGCACTGCTCTCGCCCAATCAGAACCTTGAAGTTAAGCGTTCTGGCGCGAAGGCAGAACTAGGATGGGTGACCTCCTTGGGAAGTCCTCGTGTTGCGATTGTTTACATAAATTATGGATAAAACAGTCGAAATAATTGTTCTTGATGAGTTAACCGTCTCCGGAGTAATCTGCGTCATACCCTTCCGCACAGAACCGGCTCACGACAACAAAAATCGATAAATGTTCCCAGAAATAGGAAAAAAATAAGAAGAAAAAAATAGCGAATGTAAAGCTATTATTATGCCTGAGATACGATAAAATGGAACCATAATCAAATTTCGGACTTCCTTAGCGGATTTCTCGAGGAAACAGAAGCTTAAAAGAAGCGGAAAATCGCAAATTAGAGGGTCTTAGAGAAGGAATTCAGCTAAAATCTCGCCAGCTCATTGCGGAATAATGAGTCTCGTTCGTTTGCCCGTTTACAATCAAATTAGGCTACAATTTTTCCAAATCCGGCAGTGCCCGAGCAACGTTGATTTCACATGTCTTATCTGGTCCCAATCGAGATTCAGATGATTTGAGCCGAAAATCGTCTGTCAACAAGTAATCAAAAATAGAAAAACACGAAAAGAGGTGCAACACGAGGACTTCCCAGTGGGTCACCCACCCTAGTACTGCTCTCGCCCAAGCACGCTTTACTTCGGAGTTCTGATGGGATCCGGTGCATTAGTGCTGGTATGATCGCACCGGACATTGAGTGGATGTTTATTCTTATATCCCTCGAGTACGTGTGGAGCGGGCGGCGATGGAAAATACGCGGCACTGCTCTCGCCCAATCAGAACCAAGAAGTTAGGCGTTCTGGCGCGATGGTAGAGCTAGGATGGGTGACATCCCTGGAAAGTCCTTGTGTCGCGACGGTTTACGTAAATTATGGCTAAAACAGTTGAAATAATTGTTTTTAATGAGTTAACCGTCTGCAGAGTAATCTGCGTCATATCCTTCTGCCCAAAACCGGCTCACGACAACAAAAATCTCTAAATTTTCCAAGAAAATAGGAAAAAAATAAGAAGGTAATAGCGAATGTAAAGCTATTATTAATCCTGAGATACGATAAAGTGGAACCGGAATCGAATTTCGAACTTCCTAAGCGGATCTCTCGAGTAAACGAAAGCTTAACAGAAGCAGTATATCGCAAATTAGAGGGTCTTAGAGAAGGAATTCGGCTAAAATATCGCCATCTCATTGCGGAGTAATGAGTCTCGTTCGTTTGCCCGTTTACAATCAAATTAGCCTACAATTTAGTCCAAATCCGGGAGTGCCCGAGCTACATTGATTTCACATGTCTTATCTGGTCCCGATCGAGATTCAGTTGATTTGAGCCGAAAATCTTCTGTCAACAAGTAATAAAAAATTGAAAAACACGAAAAGGGGTGCAACACGAGGACTTCCCAGGGGGTCACCCATCCTAGTACTACTCTCGCCCAACCACGCTTAACTTCAGATGTCTGATTGGATCCGGTGCATTAGTGTTGGTTTGATCGCACCCGAAATTGAGAGGGATTTTTATTCTTTTATGCCTCGCGTACGTGTGTAGCGGGCGGCGATGGACAACACGCGGCACTGCTCTCGCCCAAATGAGCCATGAAGTTAAGCATTCTGGCGCGATGGCAGAGCTAGGATGGGTGACCTCCCTGGGAAGACCTCGTGTCGCGACCGTTTACATAAATTATGGATAAAACATTCGAAATAATTGTTTTTAATGAGTTAACCGTCTCCGGAGTAATCTGGGTCATACCCTTCCGCACAGAACCGGCTCACGACAACAAACATCTCTAAATGTTCCTAGAAAATAGGAAAAAAACAAGAAGAAGAAAATAGCGAATGTAAAGCTTTTCTTATGCATGGGTTGCGATAAAGTGGAACCGAAATCAAATTTCGAACTTCCTAAGCGGATTTCTCGAGGAAACGGAAGGTTAACAGAAGTGGAAAATCGCAAATTAGAGGGTCTTAGAGAAGGAATTTGGTTAAAATCTCGCAAGCTCATTGCGGAGTAATGAGTCTCGTTCGTTTGCCCGTTTACAATCAAATTAGGCTACAATTTTGTCCGAATCCTGCAGTGCCCGAGCTACGTTGATTTCACATGTCTTATCAGGTCCCGATAGAGATTCAGATTATTTGAGCCAAAAATCGTCTGTCAACAAGTAATCAAAAATAGAAAAACATGAAAAGGGGTGCAACACGAGGAGTTCCCTGGGGGTCACCTATCCTAGTACTGGTCTCGCCCAAGC
The DNA here is from genome assembly GCF_025594145.1 of Primulina tabacum. NCBI lineage: Eukaryota > Viridiplantae > Streptophyta > Magnoliopsida > Lamiales > Gesneriaceae > Primulina > Primulina tabacum. The sequence goes on from NC_134559.1 coordinate 35,883,973, forward strand.
ACGCTTAACTTCGGAGTTCTGATGGGATCCGGTGCATTAGTGCTGGTATGATCGCACCCCACATTGAGTGGGATTTTTATTCTTATATGCCTCGCGTACGTGTGGAGCGGGCGGAGATGGACAACACGCGGCACTGCTCTTGCCCAATCAGAACCATGAAGTTAAGCATTCTGGCGCGATGGCAGAGCTAGGATGGGTGATCTCCTTGGGAAGACCTCGTGTCGCGACCGTTTACATAAATTATGGATAAAACATTCGTAATAATTGTTTTTAATGAGTTAACCGTCTCCGGAGTAATCTGCGTCATACCCTTCCGCACAGAACCGGCTCACGACAACAAAAATCGCTAAGTATTCCCATAAAATAGAAAAAAATAAGAAGAGGAAAATAGCGAATATAAAGCTATTATTATGCCTAGGATAAAATAAAATGGAACCGGAATCAATTTCGGACTTCCTAAGCGGATTTCTCGAGGAAACGAAAGCTTAACAGAAGTGGAAAATCGCAAATTAGAGGGTTTTAGAGAAGAAATTCGGCTAAAATCTCGCCAGCTCATTGCGGAGTAATAAGTCTCGTTCGTTTGCCCGTTTACAACAAAATTAGGCTACAATTTTGTCCAAATCCGGCAATGTTCGAGCTACGTTTATTTCACATGTCTTATCTGGTCCCGATCGAGATTCAAGTGATTTGAGCCGAAAATCATCCGTCAACAAGTAATCAAAAATAGAAAAACACGAAAAAGGGTGCAACACGAGGACTTACCAGGGGGTCACCCATCTTAGTACTGCTCTCGCCCAAGCACGCTTAACTTCGGAGTTTTGATGGGATCCGGTGCATTAGTGCTGGTATGATCGCACCCCTTATTGAGTGGGATTTTTATTCTTATATGCCTCGCGTACGTGTGGAGCGGGCGGCGATGGACAACACGCGGCACTGCTCTCGCCCAAATGAGCCATGAAGTTAAGCATTCTGGCGCGATGGCAGAGCTAGGATGGGTGACCTCCCTGGGAAGAACTCGTGTCGCGACCGTTTACATAAATTTTGGATAAAACATTCGAAATAAATGTTTTTAATGAGTTAACCGTCTCCGGAGTAATCTGGGTCATACCCTTCCGCACAGAAACGGCTCACGACAACAAACATCTCTAAATGTTCCCAGAAAATAGGAAAAAAATAAGAAGAAGAAAATAGCGAATGTAAAGCTTTTATTATGCCTAGGATACGATAAAGTGGAACCGAAATCGAATTTCGAACTTCCTAAGCGGATTTCTCAAGGAAACGGAAGTTAACAGAAGCGGAAAATCGCAAATTAGAGGGCCTTAAAGAAGGAATTCGGCTAAAATCTCGGCAGCTCATTGCGGAGCAATGAGTCTCGTTCGTTTGCCCGTTTACAATCGAATTAGGCTACAATTTTGTCCAAATCCAGGCAGTGTCCGACCTACGTTGATTTCACATGTCTTATCTAGTCCCGATCGAGATTCAGATTATTTGAGCCGAAAATCGTCTGTCAACAACTAATCAAAAATAGAAAAACACGAAAAGGGGTGCAACACGAGGAGTTCACTGGGGGTCACCTATCCTAGTACTGGTCTAGCCCAAGCACGCTTAACTTCGGAGTTCTGATGGGATCCGGTGCATTAGTGATGGTATGATCGCACCCCACATTGAGTGGGATTTTTATTCTTATATGCCTCGCGTACGTGTGGAGCGGGCAGAGATGGACAACACGCGGCACTGCTCCCGCCCAATCAGAACCATGAAGTTAAGCATTCTGGCGCGATGGCAGAGCTAGGAAGGGTGACCTCCCTGGGAAGACCTCGTGTCGCGACCGTTTACATAAATTATGGATAAAACATTCGAAATAATTGTTTTTAATGAGTTAACCGTCTCCAGAGTAATCTGCGTCATACCCTTCCGCACAGAACCGGCTCACGACAACAAAAATCGCAAAATGTTCCCAGAAAATAGGAAAAAAATAAGAAGAAGAAAATAGCGAATGTAAAGCTTTTCTTATGCATGGGTTGCGATAAAGTGGAACCGAAATCAAATTTCGAACTTCCTAAGCGGATTTCTCGACGAAACGGAAGGTTAACAGAAGTGGAAAATCGCAAATTAGAGGGTCTTAGAGAAGAAATTTGGTTAAAATCTCGCAAGCTCATTGCGGAGTAATGAGTCTCGTTCGTTTGCCCGTTTACAATCAAATTAGGCTACAATTTTGTCCGAATCCGGCAATGCCCGAGCTACGTTGATTTAACATGTCTTATCAGGTCCCGATCGAGATTCAGATTATTTGAGCCAAAAATCGTCTGTCAACAAGTAATCAAAAATAGAAAAACACGAAAAGGGGTGCAACACGAGGAGTTCCCTGGGGGTCACCTATCCTAGTACTGGTCTCGCCCAAGAACGCTTAACTTCGGAGTTCTGATGGGATCCGGTGCATTAGTGCTGGTATGATCGCACCCCACATTGAGTGGGATTTTTATTCTTATATGCCTCGCGTACGTGCGGAGCGGGTGGAGATGGACAACACGCGGCACTGCTCTCGCCCAATCAGAACCATGAAGTTAAGCATTCTGGCGCGATGGCAGAGCTAGGCTGGGTGACCTCCCTGGGAAGACCTTGTGTCGCGACCGTTTACATAAATTATGGATAAAACATTCGAAATAATTGTTTTTAATGAGTTAACCGTCTCTGGAGTAATCTGGTCATACCCTTCCGCACAGACCGGCTCACGACAACAAAATCGCTAAATGTTCCCAGAAAATAGGAAAAAAATAAGAAGAAGAAAATAGCGAATGTAAAGCTTTATTATGCCTGGATACGATAAAGTGGAACCGAAATCGAATTTCGAACTTCCTAAGCGGATTTCTCGAGGAAACGAAGTTAACAGAAGCGGAAAATCGCAAATTAGAGGGCCTTAGAGAAGGAATTCGGCTAAAATCTCGCCAGCTCATTGCGGAGTAATGAGTCTCGTTCGTTTGCCCGTTTACAATCAAATTAGGCTACAATTTTGTCCAAATCCGGCAAGTGTCCGAGCCTACGTTGATTTCACATGTCTTATCTGGTCCCGATCGAGATTCAGATTATTTGAGCCGAAAAATCGTCTGTCAACAAGTAATCAAAAATAGAAAAAACACGAAAAGGGGTGCAACACGAGGATTCCCTGGGGTCACCTATCCTAGAACAGCTCTCGCCCAAGCAAGCTTAACTTCGGAGTTCTGATGGGATCTGCTGCATTAGTGCGGGAATGATCGCACCCGACATTGAGTGGGATTTTTATTCTTATATCCCTCGAGTACGTGTGGAGCGGGCGGCGATGGACAACACGCGGCACTGCTCTCGCCCAATCAGAACCATGAAGTTAAGCGTTCTGGTGCGATGGCAGAGCTAGGAAGGGTGACCTCCCTGGGAAGACCTCGTGTCGCGACCGTTTACATAAATTATGGATAAAACATTCGAAATAATTGTTTTTAATGAGTTAACCGTCTCTGGAGTAATCTGCGTCATACCCTTCCGCACAGACCGGCTCACGACAACAAAAATCGCTAAGTATTTCAAGAAAACAGAAAATAAGAAGAGGAAAATAGTGAATGTAAAGCTATTATTATGCCTGAGATAAAATAAAATGGAACCGGAATCAATTTCGGACTTCCTAAGCGGATTTCTCGAGGAAACGAAAGCTTAACAGAAGCGGAAAATCGCAAATTAGAGGGTTTTAGAGAAGAAATTCGGCTAAAATCTCGCCAGCTCATTGCGGAGTAATAAGTCTCGTTCGTTTGCTCGTTTACAACCAAATTAGGCTACAATTTTGTCCAAATCCGGCAATGTTCGAGCTACGTTGATTTCAAATGTCTTATCTGGTCCCGATCGAGATTCAAGTGATTTGAGCCGAAAATCATTTGTCAACAAGTAATCAAAAATAGAAAAACACGAAAAAGGGTGCAACACGAGACTTCCCAGGGGGTCACCCATCCTAGTACTGCTCTCGCCCAAGCACGCTTAACTTCGGAATTCTGATGGGATCCAGTGCATTAGTGCTGGTATGATCGCACCCTACATTGAGTGGGATGTTTATTCTTATATCCCTCGAGTACGTGTGGAGCGGGCGGCGATGGACAACACGCGGCACTGCTCTCGCCCAATCAGAACCATGAAGTTAAGCGTTCTGGCGCGATGGCAGAGCTAGGATGGGTGACCTCCCTGGGAAGACCTCGTGTCGCGACCGTTTACATAAATTATGGATAAAACATTCGAAATAATTGTTTTTAATGAGTTAACCGTCTCCGGAGTAATCTGGGTCATACCCTTCCGCACAGACCGGCTCACGACAACAAAAATCGCTAAATGTTCCCAGAAAATAGGAAAAAAATAAGAAGAAGAAAATAGCGAATGTAAAGCTTTTCTTATGCATGGGTTGCGATAAAGTGGAACCGAAATCGAATTTCGAACTTCCTAAGCGGATTTCTCGAGGAAACGGAAGGTTAACAGAAGTGGAAAATCGCAATTAGAGGGTCTTAGAGAAGGAATTAGGTTAAAATCTCGCAAGCTCATTGCGGAGTAATGAGTCTCGTTCGTTTGCCCGTTTACAATCAAATTAGGCTACAATTTTGTCCGAATCCGGCAATGCCCGAGCTACGTTGATTTCACATGTCTTATCAGGTCCCGATCGAGATTCAGATTATTTGAGCCGAAAATCGTCTGTCAACAAGTAATCAAAAATAGAAAAACACGAAAAAGGGGTGCAACACGAGGAACTTCCCATGGGGGTCACCCTATCCTAGTACTGCTCTCGTCCAAGCACGCTTAACTTCGGAGTTCTGATGGGATCCGGTGCATTAGTGCTGGTATGATCGCACCCCGACATTGAGTGGGATGTTTATTCTTATATGCCCTCGAGTACGTGTGGAGCGGGCGGCGATGGACAACACGCGGCACTGCTCTCGCCCAATCAGAACCATGAAGTTAAGCATTCTGGCGCGATGGCAGAGCTAGGATGGGTGACCTCCCTGGGAAGACCTCTGTGTCGCGACCGTTTACATAAATTATGGATAAAAATTCGAAATAATTGTTTTTAATGAGTTAACCGTCTCCGGAGTAATCTGCGTCATACCCTTCCGCACAGACCGGCTCACGACAACAAAAATCGCTAAATGTTCCCAGAAAATAGGAAAAAATAAGAAGAGGAAAATAGCGAATGTAAAGCTATTATTATGCCTGGATAACGATAAAGTGGAACCGGAATCGAATTTCGGAACTTCCTAAGCGGATTTCTCGAGGAAACGAAAGCTTAACAGAAGCGGAAAATCGCAAATTAGAGGGCTTTAGAGAAGGAATTCGGCTAAAATCTCGTCAGCTCATTGCGGAGTAATAAGTCTCGTTCGTTTGCCCGTTTACAATCAAATTAGGCTACAATTTTGTCCAAATCCGGCAATGTTCGAGCTACGTTGATTTCAAATGTCTTATCTGGTCCCGATCGAGATTCAAGTGATTTGAGCCGAAAATCATTTGTCAACAAGTAATCAAAAATAGAAAAACACGAAAAAGGGTGCAACACGAAGATTTCCCAGGGGGTCACCCATCCTAGTACAGCTCTCGCCCAAGCAAGCTTAACTTCGGAGTTCTGATGGGATCTGCTGCATTAGTGCGGGAATGATCGCACCCGACATTGAGTGGGATGTTTATTCTTATATCCCTCGAGTACGTGTGGAGCGGGCGGCGATGGACAACACGCGGCACTGCTCTCGCCCAATCAGAACCATGAAGTTAAGCGTTCTGGTGCGATGGCAGAGCTAGGATGGGTGACCTCCCTGGGAAGACCTCGTGTCGCGACCGTTTACATAAATTATGGATAAAACATTCGAAATAATTGTTTTTAATGAGTTACCCGTCTCCGGAGTAATCTGGGTCATACCCTTCCGCACAGACCGGCTCACGACAACAATCGCTAAATGTTCCCAGAAAATAGGAAAAAAATAAAAAGAACAAAAAAGCGAATGTAAAGCTTTTATTATGCCTGGGATACGATAAAGTGGAACCGAAATCGAATTTCGAACTTCCTAAGCGGATTTATCGAGGAAACGGAAGTTAACAGAAGCGGAAAATCGCAAATTAGCGGGCCTTAGAGAAGGAATTCGGCTAAAATCTCGTCAACTTATTGCGGAGCAATGAGTCTTGTTCGTTTGCCCGTTTACAATCAAATTAGGCTACAATTTTGTCCAAATCCGGCAGTGTCCGACCTACGTTGATTTCACATGTCTTATCTGGTCCCGATCGAGATTCAGATTATTTGAGCCGAAAATCGTCTGTCAACAAGTAATCAAAAAGAGAAAAACACGAAAAGGGGTGCAACACGAGGAGTTCCCTGGGGGTCACCTATCCTAGTAATGCTCTCGCCCAAGCACGCTTAACTTTGGAGTTCTAATGGGATCCGGTGAATTAGTGCTGGTATGATCGCACCCGACATTGAGTGGGATTTTTATTCTTATATGCCTCGCGATACGTGTGGAGCGGGCGGACGATGGACAACACGCGGCACTGCTCTCGCCCAATCAGAACCATGAAGTTAAGCGTTCTGGCGCGATGGTAGAGCTAGGATGGGTGACCTCCCTGGGAAGACCTCGTGTCGCGACCAGTTACTAAATTATGGATAAAACATTCGAAATAATTGTTTTTAATGAGTTAACCGTCTCCGGAGTAATCTGGGTCATACCCTTCCGCACAGAACCGGCTCACGACAACAAAAATCGCTAAATGTTCCCAGAAAATAGGAAAAAAATAAGAAGAAGAAAATAGCGAATGTAAAACTTTTATTATGCCTGGGATACGATAAAGTGGAACCGAAATCGAATTTCGAACTTCCTAAAGCGGATTTTCGAGGAAACGGAAGCTTAACAGAAGCGGAAAATCGCAAATTAGAGGGTCTTAGAGAAGGAATTCGGCTAAAATCTCGCCAGCTCATTGCGGAGTAATGAGTCTCGTTCGTTTGCCCGTTTACAATCAAATTAGGCTACAATTTTGTCCAAATCCGGCAGTGTCCGAGCTACGTTGATTTCACATGTCTTATCTGGTCCCGATCGAGATTCAGATGATTTGAGCCGAAAATCGTCTGTCAACAAGTAATCAAAATAGAAAAACACGAAAAGGGGTGCAACACGAGGACTTCCCAGGGGGTCACCTATCCTAGTACTGCTCTCGCCCAAGCACGCTTAACTTCGGAGTTCTGATGGGATCCGGTGCATTAGTGCTGGTATGATCGCACCCGACATTGAGTGGGATGTTTATTCTTATATCCCTCGAGTACGTGTGGAGCGGGCGGCGATGGACAACACGCGGCACTGCTCTCGCCCAATCAGAACCATGAAGTTAAGCGTTCTGGCGCGATGGCAGAGCTAGGATGGGTGACCTCCCGTGGAAGTCCTCGTGTCGCGACCGTTTACGTAAATTATGGATAAAACAGTCGACATAATTGTTTTTAATGAGTTAACCGTCTCCGGAGTAATCTGGGTCATACTCTTCGGCACAGAACCGGCTCACGACAACAAAAATCGCTTAATGTTCCAGAAAATAGAAAAAAATAAGAAGAAGAAAATAGCGAATGTAAAGCTTTTCTTATGCATGGGTTGCGATAAAGTGGAACCGAAATCGAATTTCGAACTTCCTAAGCGGATTTCTCGAGGAAACGGAAGGTTAACAGAAGTGGAAAATCGCTAATTAGAGGGTCTTAGAGAAGGAATTAGGTTAAAATCTCGCAAGCTCATTGCGGAGTAATGAGCCTTGTTCGTTTGCCCGTTTACAATCAAATTAGACTACAATTTTGTCCGAATCCGGTAGTGCCCGAGCTACGTTGATTTCACATGTCTTATCAGATCCCGATCGAGATTCATATGATTTGAGCCGAAAAATCGTCTGTCAACAAGTAATCAAAAATAGAAAAACACGAAAAAGGGTGCAACACGAGAACTTCCCAGGGGGTCACCCACCCTAGAACTGCTCTCGTTCAAGCACGCTTAACTTCGAAGTTCTGATGGGATCCGGTGCATTAATGCTGGTATGATCGCACCCGACATTGAGTGGGATGTTTATTCTTATATCCCTCGAGTACGTGTGGAGCGGGCGGCGATGGACAACACGCGGCACTGCTCTCGCCCAATCAGAACCATGAAGTTAAGCGTTCTGGCGCAATGGCAAAGCTAGGATGGGTGACCTCCCTGGGAAGACCTCGTGTCGCGACCGTTTACATAAATTATGGATAAAAAATTCGAAATAATTATTTTTAATGAGTTACCCGTCTCCGGAGTAATCTGGGTCATACCCTTCCGCACAGACCGGCTCACGACAACAAAAATCGCTAAATGTTCCCAGAAAATAGGAAAAAAATAAAAGAAGAAAAAAGCGAATGTAAAGCTTTTATTATGCCTGGGATACGATAAAGTGGAACCGAAATGGAATTTCGAACTTCCTAAGCGGATTTTTCGAGGAAACGGAAGTTAACAGAAGCGGAAAATCGCAAATTAGAGGGCCTTAGAGAAGGAATTCGGCTAAAATCTCGTCAGCTCATTGCGGAGTAATGAGTCTCGTTCGTTTGCCCGTTTACATTCAAATTAGGCTACAATTTTGTCCGAATCCGGCAGTGCCCGAGTTACGTTGATTTCACATGTCTTATCAAGTCCCGATCGAGATTCAGATGATTTGAGCCGAAAATCGTCTGTCAACAAGTAATCAAAAATATAAAAACACGAAAAGGGGTGCAACACGAGGAGTTCCCTGGGGGTTACCTATCCTAGTACTGCTCTCGCCCAAGCACGCTTAACTTTGGAGTTCTGATGGGATCCGGTGAATTAGTGCTGGTATGATCGCACCCGACATTGAGTGGATGTTTATTCTTATATCCCAAGAGTACGTGTGGAGAAAGCGACGATGGACAACACGAGGCACTGCTCTCGCCTAATCAGAACCATGAAGTTTAGCGTTCTAGTGCGATGGGAGAGCTAGGATGGGTAACCTCCCTGGGAAGTACTCGTGTCGCGACCGTTTACATAAATTATGGATAAAACATTCGAAATAATTGTTTTTAATGAGTTACCGTCTCCGGAGTAATCTGGGTCATACCCTTCCGCACAGACCGGCTCACGACAACAAAAATCGCTAAATGTTCCAGAAAATAGGAAAAAAATAAGAAGAAGAAATAGCGAATGTAAGCTTTTATTATGCCTGGGATACGATAAAGTGGAACCGAAATCGAATTTCGAACTTCCTAAGCGGATTTCTCGAGGAAACGGAAAGTTAACAGAAGCGGAAAATCGCAAATTAGAGGGCCTTAGAGAAGGAATTCGGCTAAAATCTCGCCAGCTCATTGCGGAGTAATGAGTCTCGTTCGTTTGCCCGTTTACAATCAAATTAGGCTACAATTTTGTCCAAATCCGGCAGTGCCCGAGCTACGTTGATTTCACATGTCTTATCTGGTCCCGATCGAGATTCAGATTATTTGAGCCGAAAATCGTCTGTCAACAAGTAATCAAAAATAGAAAAACACGAAAAGGGGTGCAACACGAGGACTTCCCAGGGGGTCACCCATCCTAGTACTGCTCTCGCCCAAGCACGCTTAACTTCGGAGTTCTGATGGGATCCGGTGCATTAGTGCTGGTATGATCGCACCCGACATTGAGTGGGATGTTTATTCTTATATGCCTCGAGTACGTGTGGAGCGGGCGGCGATGGACAACACGCGGCACTGCTCTCGCCCAATCAGAACCATGAAGTTAAGCGTTCTGGCGCGATGGCAGAGCTAGGATGGGTGACCTCCCTGGGAAGTACCTCGTGTCGCGACCGTTTACTAAATTATGGATAAAACATTCGAAATAATTGTTTTTAATGAGTTAACCGTCTCCGGAGTAATCTGGGTCATACCCTTCCGCACAGAACCGGCTCACGACAACAAAAATCGCTAAATGTTCCCAGAAAATAGGAAAAAAATAAGAAGAAGAAAATAGCGAATGTAAAGCTTTTATTATGCCTGGGATACGATAAAGTGGAACCGAAATCGAATTTCGAACTTCCTAAGCGGATTTCTCGAGGAAACTAGAGCTTAACAGAAGCGTGAAATCGCAAATTAGAGGGTTTTAGAGAACAAATTCGGCTAAAATCTCGCCAGCTCATTGCGGAGTAATGAGTCTTGTTCATTTGCCCGTTTACAATCAAATTAGGCTACAATTTTGTCCAAATCCGGCAGTGCCCGAGCTACGTTGATTTCACATGTCTTATCTGGTCCCGATCGAGATTCAAGATGATTTGAGCCGAAAATCATCTGTCAACAAGTAATCAAAAATAGAAAAACACGAAAAGGGTGCAACACGAGGACTTCCCAGGGGGTCACCCATCCTAGTACTGCTCTCGCCCAAGCACGCTTAACTTCGGAGTTCTGATGGGATCCGGTGCATTAGTGCTGGTATGATCGCACCCGACATTGAGTGGGATGTTTATTCTTATATCCTCGAGTACGTGTGGAGCGGGCGGCGATGGACAACACGCGGCACTGCTCTCGCCCAATCAGAACCATGAAGTTAAGCGTTCTGGCGCGATGGCAGAGCTAGGATGGGTGACCTCCCTGGGAAGTACCTCGTGTCGCGACCGTTTACGTAAATTATGGATAAAACAGTCGAAATAATTGTTTTTAATGAGTTAACCGTCTCCGGAGTAATCTGGGTCATACCCTTCGCACAGAACCGGCTCACGACAACAAAAATCGCTAAATGTTCCCAGAAAATAGGAAAAAAATAAGAAGAAGAAAATAGCGAATGTAAAGCTTTTATTATGCCTGGGATACGATAAAGTGGAACCGAAATCGAATTTCGAACTTCCTAAGCGGATTTCTCGAGGAAACGGAAGCTTAACAGAAGCGGAAAATCGCAAATTAGAGGGTCTTAAGAAGGAATTCGGCTAAAATCTCGCAAGCTCATTGCGGAGTAATGAGTCTCGTTCGTTTGCCCGTTTACAATCAAATTAGTCTACAATTTTGTCCAAATCCGGCAGTGTCCGAGCTACGTTGATTTCACATGTTTTATCTAGTCCTGATCGAGATTCAGATGATTTGAGCCGAAAATCGTCTGTCACAAGTAATCAAAAATAGAAAAACACGAAAAAGGGTGCAACACGAGGACTTCCCAGGGGGTCACCCATCCTAGTACTGCTCTCGCCCAAGCACGCTTAACTTCGGAGTTCTGATGGGATCCGTGCATTAGTGCTGGTATGATCGCACCCGACATTGAGTTGGATGTTTATTCTTATATCCCTTCGAGTACGTGTGGAGCGGGCGGCGATGGACAACACGCGGCACTGCTCTCGCCCAATCAGAACCATGAAGTTAAGCGTTCTGGCGCGATGGCAGAGCTAGGATGGGTGACCTCCCTGGGAAGATCCTCGTGTCGCGACCGTTTACGTAAATTATGGATAAAACATTCGAAATAATTGTTTTTAATGAGTTAACTCGTCTCCGGAGTAATCTGGGTCATACCCTTCCGCACAGAACCGGCTCACGACAACAAAAATCGCTAAATGTTCCCAGAAAATAGGAAAAAAATAAGAAGAAGAAAATAGCGAATGTAAAGCTTTTATTATGCCTGGGATACGATAAAGTGGAACCGAAATTGAATTTCGAACTTACTAAGCGGATTACTCGAGGAAACGGAAGCTTAACAGAAGCGGAAAATCGCAAATTAGAGGGTTTTAGAGAAGGAATTCGGCTAAAATCTAGCCAGCTCATTGCGGAGTAATGAGTCTCGTTCGTTTGCCCGTTTACAATCAAATTAGGCTACAATTTTGTCCAAATCCAGCAGTGCCCGAGCTACGTTGATTTCACATGTCTTATCTGGTCCCGATCGAGATTCAGATGATTTGAGCCGAAAATCGTCTGTCAACAAGGTAATCAAGAATAGAAAAAGACGAAAAGGGGTGCAACACGAGGACTTCCCAGGTGGTCACCCATCCTAGTACTGCTCTCGTCCCAAGCACGCTTAAGCTTCGGAGTTCTGATGGGATCCGGTGCATTAGTGCTGGTATGATCGCACCCGACATTGATTGGATGTTTATTCTTATATCCCAATAGTACGTGTGAGAAGGCGACGATGGACAACACGCGGCACTGCTCTCGCCCAATCAGAACCATGAAGTTAAGCGTTCTGGTGCGATGGCAGAGCTAGGATGGGTGACCTCCCTGGGAAGACCTCGTGTCGCGACCGTTTACATAAATTATGGATAAAACATTCGAAATAATTGTTTTTAATGAGTTACCCGTCTCCGGAGTAATCTGGGTCATACCCTTCCGCACAGACCGGCTCACGACAACAATCGCTAAATGTTCCCAGAAAATAGGAAAAAAATAAAAGAACAAAAAGCGAATGTAAAGCTTTTATTATGCCTGGGATACGATAAAGTGGAACCGAAATCGAATTTCGAACTTCCTAAGCGGATTTATCGAGGAAACGGAAGTTAACAGAAGCGGAAAATCGCAAATTAGCGGGCCTTAGAGAAGGAATTCGGCTAAAATCTCGTCAACTTATTGCGGAGCAATGAGTCTTGTTCGTTTGCCCGTTTACAATCAAATTAGGCTACAATTTTGTCCAAATCCGGCAGTGTCCGACCTACGTTGATTTCACATGTCTTATCTGGTCCCGATCGAGATTCAGATTATTTGAGCCGAAAATCGTCTGTCAACAAGTAATCAAAAATAGAAAAACACGAAAAGGGGTGCAACACGAGGAGTTCCCTGGGGGTCACCTATCCTAGTAATGCTCTCGCCCAAGCACGCTTAACTTTGGAGTTCTAATGGGATCCGGTGAATTAGTGCTGGTATGATCGCACCCGACATTGAGTGGATGTTTATTCTTATATCCCAAGAGTACGTGTGGAGAAAGCGACGATGGACAACACGCGGCACTACTCTCGCCTAATCAGAACCATGATGTTAAGCGTTCTGGTGCGATGGGAGAGCTAGGATGGGTAACCTCCCTGGGAAGTACTCGTGTCACGACCGTTTACGTAAATTATGGATAAAACAGTCGAAATAATTGTTTTTAATGAGTTAAACGTCTCCGGAGTAATCTACGTAATACCCTTCTGCTTAGAACCGGCTCACGACAACAAAAATCGCTAAGTATTCCCAGAAAACAGAAAAAAAATAAGAAGAAGAAAATAGCGAATGTAAAACTATTATTATGCCTGGGATAAAATAAAATGGAACCGGAATCAATTTCGGACTTCCTAAGCGGATTTCTCGAGGAAACGAAAGCTTAACTGAAGCGGAAAATCGCAAATTAGAGGGTTTTAGAGAAGAAATTCGGCTAAAATCTCGCCAGCTCATTGCGGAGTAAAAAGTCTCGTTCGTTTGCCTGTTTACAATCAAATTAGGCTACAATTTTGTCCAAATCCGGCAATGTTCGAGCTACGTTGATTTCACATGTCTTATCTGGTCCTGATCGAAATTCAAGTGATTTGAGCCGAAAATCATCTGTCAACAAGTAATAAAATATAGAAAAACACGAAAAGGGGTGCAACACGAGGACTTCCCAGGGGTCAAACATCCTAGTATTGCTCTCGCCCAAGCACGCTTAACTTCGGAGTTCTGATGGGATCCGGTGCATTAGTGCTAGTATGATTGCACCCGACATTGAGTGGGATGTTTATTCTTATATCCCTCGAGTACGTGTGGAACGGGCGGCGATGGACAACACGCGGCACTGCTCTCGCCCAATCAGAACCATGAAGTTAAGTGTTCTGGCGCGATGGCAGAGCTAGGATGGGTGACCTCCCGTGAAAGTTCTCGGGTCGTGACCGTTTACGTAAATTATGGATAAAACAGTCGACATAATTGTTTTTAATTAGTTAACTGTCTCCGGAGTAATCTGGGTCATACTCTTCGGCACAGAACCGGCTCACGACAACAAAAATCGCTTAATGTTCCCAGAAAATAGAAAAAAAATAAGAAGAAGAAAATAGCGAATGTAAAGCTTTTCTTATGCATGGGTTGCGATAAAGTGGAACCGAAATCGAATTTCGAACTTCCTAAGCGGATTTCTCGAGGAAACGGAAGGTTAACAGAAGTGGAAAATCGCTAATTAGAGGGTCTTAGAGAAGGAATTAGGTTAAAATCTCGCAAGCTCATTGCGGAGTAATGAGCCTTGTTCGTTTGCCCGTTTACAATCAAATTAGACTACAATTTTGTCCGAATCCGGTAGTGCCCGAGCTACGTTGATTTCACATGTCTTATCAGATCCCGATCGAGATTCATATGATTTGAGCCGAAAATCGTCTGTCAACAAGTAATCAAAAATAGAAAAACACGAAAAAGGGTGCAACACGAGAACTTCCCAGGGGGTCACCCACCCTAGAACTGCTCTCGTTCAAGCACGCTTAACTTCGAAGTTCTGATGGGATCCGGTGCATTAATGCTGGTATGATCGCACCCGACATTGAGTGGGATGTTTATTCTTATATCCCTCGAGTACGTGTGGAGCGGGCGGCGATGGACAACACGCGGCACTGCTCTCGCCCAATCAGAACCATGAAGTTAAGCGTTCTGGCGCAATGGCAAAGCTAGGATGGGTGACCTCCCGGGGAAGACCTCGTGTCGCGACCGTTTACATAAATTATGGATAAAAAATTCGAAATAATTATTTTTAATGAGTTACCCGTTTCCGGAGTAATCTGGGTCATACCCTTCCGCACAGACCGGCTCACGACAACAAAAATCGCTAAATGTTCCCAGAAAATAGGAAAAAAATAAAAAGAAGAAAAAAGCGAATGTAAAGCTTTTATTATGCCTGGGATACGATAAAGTGGAACCGAAATGGAATTTCGAACTTCCTAAGCGGATTTTTCGAGGAAACGGAAGTTAACAGAAGCGGAAAATCGCAAATTAGAGGGCCTTAGAGAAGGAATTCGGCTAAAATCTCGTCAGCTCATTGCGGAGTAATGAGTCTCGTTCGTTTGCCCGTTTACATTCAAATTAGGCTACAATTTTGTCCGAATCCGGCAGTGCCCGAGTTACGTTGATTTCACATGTCTTATCAAGTCCCGATCGAGATTCAGATGATTTGAGCCGAAAATCGTCTGTCAACAAGTAATCAAAAATATAAAAACACGAAAAGGGGTGCAACACGAGGAGTTCCCTGGGGGTCACCTATCCTAGTACTGCTCTCGCCCAAGCACGCTTAACTTTGGAGTTCTGATGGGATCCGGTGAATTAGTGCTGGTATGATCGCACCCGACATTGAGTGGATGTTTATTCTTATATCCCAAGAGTACGTGTGGAGAAAGCGACGATGGACAACACGAGGCACTGCTCTCGCCTAATCAGAACCATGAAGTTTAGCGTTCTAGTGCGATGGGAGAGCTAGGATGGGTAACCTCCCTGGGAAGTACTCGTGTCACGACCGTTTACGTAAATTATGGATAAAACAGTCGAAATAATTGTTTTTAATGAGTTAAACGTCTCCGGAGTAATCTACGTAATACCCTTCTGCATAGAACCGGCTCACGTAAAAAGAAGAAAATAGCAAATGTAAAGCAATTATTATGTTTGGGATACAATAAAATGGAACCGGAATCGAATTTCAAACTTTCTAAGCGGATTTATCGAGGAAACGAAAGCTTAACAGAAACGGTAAATCGCAAATTAGAGGGTCTTAGAGAAGGAATTCGGCTAAAATCTCGTCAGCTCATTGCGTAGTAATGAGTCTCGTCCGTTTGCCCGTTTACAATTAAATTAGCCTACAATTTTGTCCAAATCCGGCAGTGCCCGAGCTACGTTGATTTCACATGTCTTATCTGGTCCCGATCGAGATTCAGATTATTTGAGTCAAAATTCATCTGTCAACAAGTAATCAAAAATAGAAAAACACGAAAAGGGGTGCAACACGAGGACTTTCCAGGGGGTCACCCATCTTAGTACTGGTCTCGCCCAAGCACGCTTAACTTCGGAGTTCTGATGGGATTCGGTGCATTAGTGCTGGTATGATCGCACCCCACATTGAGTGTGATTTTTATTCTTATATGCCTCGCGAACGTGTGAAGCGGGCGACGATGGACAACACGCGGCACTGCTCTCGCCCAATCAAAACCATGAAGTTAAGCGTTCTGGCGCGATGGTAGAGCTAGGATGGGTGACCTCCCTGTGAAGACCTCGTGTCGCGACCATTTACTCAAATTATGGATAAAATATTTCGAAATAATTGTTTTTAATGAGTTAACCGTCTCCGGAGTAATCTGGGTCATACCCTTCCGCACAGAACCGGCTCACGACAACAAAAATCGCTAAATGTTCCCAGAAAATAGGAAAAAAATAAGAAGAAGAAAATAGCGAATGTAAAACTTTTATTATACCTGGGATACGATAAAGTGGAACCGAAATCGAATTTCGAACTTCCTAAACGGATTTTTCGAGGAAACGGAAGCTTAACAGAAGCGGAAAATCGCAAATTAGAGGGTTTTAGAGAAGGAATTCGGCTAAAATCTCGCCAGCTCATTGCGGAGTAATGAGTCTCGTTCGTTTGCCCGTTTACAATCAAATTAGGCTACAATTATGTCCAAATCCGGCAGTGTCCGACCTACGTTGATTTCACATGTCTTATCTGGTCCCGATCGAGATTCAGATTATTTGAGCCGAAAATCGTCTGTCAACATGTAATCAAAAATAGAAAAACACGAAAAGGGGTGCAACATGAGGACTTCCCTGGGGGTCACCTATCCTAGCACTGCTCTCGCCCAAGCACGCTTAACTTCGGAGTTCTGATGGTATCCGGTGAATTAGTGCTGGTATGATCGCACACGACATTGAGTGGGATGTTTATTCTTATATCATTCGATTATGTGTGGAGCGGGCGGCGATAGACAACACGCGGCACTGCTCTCGTCCAATCAGAACCATGAAGTTAAGCGTTCTGGCGCGTTGGCAGAGCAAGGATGGGTGACCGCCCTTGGAAGTCCTCGTGTCGCGACCGTTTACGTAAATTATGGATAAAACAGTCGACATAATTGTTTTTAATGAGTTAACCGTCTCCGGAGTAATCTGGGTCATACCATTCGGCACAGAACCGGCTCACGACAACAAAAATCGATAAATGTTCTTAGAAAATAGGAAAAAAATAAGAAGAAGAAAATAGCGAATGTAAAGCTTTTATTATGCCTGGGATACAATAAAGTGGAACTGAAATCGAATTTCGAACTTCCTAAGCGGATTTCTCGAGGAAACGGAAGCTTAACAGAAGCGGAAAATCGCAAATTAGAGGGTCTTAAAGAAGGAATTTGGCTAAAATCTCGCAAGCTCATTGCGGAGTAATGAGTCTCGTTCGTTTGCCAGTTTACAATCAAATTAGTCTACAATTTTGTCCAAATCCGGCAATGTCCGAGCTACGTTGATTTCACATGTTTTATCTATTCCTGATCAAGATTCAGAGGATTTGAGCCGAAAATCGTCTGTCACCAAGTAATCAAAAATAGAAAAACACGAAAAAGGGTACAACACAAGGACTTCTCAGGGGGTCACCCATCTTATCACTGCTCTCGCCCAAGCACGCTTAACTTCGGAGTTCTGATGGGATCCCGTGCATTAGTGCTTGTATGATCGCACCCGATATTGAGTTGGATGTTTAATCTTATATCCTTCGAGTATTTGTGGAGCGGGCAGCGATGGACAACACGCGGCACTGCTCTCGCCCAATCAGAACCATGAAGTTAAGCGTTCTGGCGCGATGGCAGAGCTAGGATGGGTGACCTCCCTGGGAAATCGTCGTGTCGCGACCGTTTACGTAAATTATGGATAAAACATTCAAAATAATTGTTTTTAATGAGTTAATCGTCTCTGGAGTAATCTGGGTCATACCCTTCCGCACAGAACCGGCTCACGACAACAAAAATCTCTAAATGTTCCCAGAAAATAGGAAAAAAATAAGAAGAAGAAAATAGCTAATGTAAAGCTTTTATTATGCCTGGGATACGATAAAGTGGAACCGAAATTGAATTTCGAACTTACTAAGCGGGTTACTCGAGGAAACGGAAGCTTAACAGAAGCGGAAAATCGCAAATTAGAGGGTTTTAGAGAAGGAATTCGGCTAAAATCTAGCCAGCTCATTGCGGAGTAATGAGTCTCGTTCGTTTGCCCGTTTACAATCAAATTAGGCTACATTTTTGTCCAAATCCAGCCGTGCCCGAGCTACGTTTATTTCACATCTATTATCTGGTCCCGATCGAGATTCAGATGATTTGAGCCGAAAATCGTCTGTGAACAGGTAATCAAGAATAGAAAAAGACGAAAAGGGGTGCAACACGAGGACTTCCCAGGTGGTCACCCATCCTAGTACTGCTCTCGTCCAAGCACGCTTAGCTTCGGAGTTCTGATGGGATCCGGTGCATTTGTGCTGGTATGATCGCACCCGACATTGATTGGATGTTTATTCTTATATCCCAATAGCACGTGTGGAGAAGGCGACGATGGACAACACGCGGCACTGCTCTCGCCCAATCAGAACCATGAAGTTAAGCGTTCTGGCGCGATGGCAGAGCTAGGATAGGTAACCTCCCTGGGAAGTACTCGTGTCACGACCGTTTACGTAAATTATGGATAAAACAGTCGAAATAATTGTTTTTAATGAGCAAGCCGTATCCGGAGTAATGAGTAAGCCGTATCCGGAGTAAGTATTCCCAGAAAATGGAAAAAAAAATAAGAAGAAGAAAATAGCGAATGTAAAACTATTATTATGCCTGTGATAAGATAAAATGGAACCGGAATAAAATTTCGGACTTCCTAATCGGATTTCTCGAGGAAACGGAAGCTTAACAGAAGCGAAAATCGCAAATTAGAGGGTTTTAGAAAAGAAATTCGGCTGAAATTTCGCAAGCTCATTGCGGAGTAATGATTCTCGTTCGTTTGGCAACAATTTTGTCCAAATCCGGCAGTGCCCGAGCTACGTTGATTTCACATGTCTCATCTGGTCCCGATCGAGATTCAGATGATTTGAGCCGAAAATCGTCTGTCAACAAGTAATCAAAAATAGAAAAACACGAAAAGGGGTGCAACACGAGGACTTCCCAAGGGGTCGGTCACCCATCCTAGTACTGCTCTCGCCCATGCACGCTTAACTTCGGAGTTCTGATGGGATCCAGTGCATTAGTGCTGGTATGATCGCACTTGATATTGAGTGGGATGTTTATTCTTATATCCTTCGAGTATGTGTGGAGCGGGCGGCGATGGACAACACGCGGCACTGCTCTCGTCCAATCAGAACCATGAAGTTAAGCGTTCTGGCACGATGGCAGAGCTAGGATGGGTGACCTCCCTTGGAAGTCCTCGTGTCGCTACCGTTTACGTAAATTACGGATAAAACAGTCGACATAATTGTTTTTAATGAGTTAACCGTCTCCGTAGTAATCTGGGTCATACCATTCGGCACAGAACCGGCTCACGACAACAAAAATCGATAAATGTTCCCAGAAAATAGGAAAAAAATAAGAAGAAGAAAATAGCGAATGTAATGCTTTTATTATGCCTGAGATACGATAAAGTGGAACCGAAATCGAATTTCGAACTTCCTAAGCGGATTTCTCGAGGAAACGGAAGCTTAACAGAAGCGGAAAATCGCAAATTAGAGGGTCATAAAGAAGGAATTTGGCTAAAATCTCGCAAGCACATTACGGAGTAATGAGTCTCGTTCGTTTTCCCGTTTAAAATCAAATTAGTCTACAATTTTGTCCAAATCTGGTAGTGCCTGAGCTACGTTGATTTCACATGTTTTATCTATTCCTGATCGAGATTCAGATGATTTGAGCTGAAAATCGTCTGTCATCAAGTAATCAAAAATAAAAAAATACGAAAAGGGGTACAACACGAGGACTTCTCAGGGGGTCACCCATCCTAGCACTGCTCTCGCCCAAACACGCTTAACTTCGGAGTTCTGATGGGATCTTGTGCATTAGTGCTGGTATGATCGCACCCGATATTGAGTTGGATGTTTATTCTTATATCCTTCGAGTATGTGTGGAGCGGGCGGCGATGGACAACACGCGGCACTGCTCTCTCCCAATCAGAACCATGAAGTTAAGCGTTCTGGCGCGATGGCAGAGCTAGGATGGATGACCTCCCTGGGAAGTCCTCGTGTCGCGACCCTTTACGTAAATTATGGATAAAACATTCAAAATAATTGTTTTTAACGAGTTGATTGTCTTTGGAGTAATCTGGGTCATACCCTTCCGCACAGAACCGGCTCACGACAATAAAAATCGCTAAATGTTCCCAAAAAATAGGAAAAAAATAAGAAGAAGAAAATAGCGAATGTAAAGCTTTTATTATGCATGGGATACGATAAAGTGGGACCGAAATTGAATTTCGAACTTACTAAGCGGATTACTCGAGGAAACGGAAGCTTAACAGAAGCGGAAAATCGCAAATTAGAGGGTCTTAGAGAAGGAATTCGGCTAAAATCTAGCCAGCTCATTGCGGAGTAATGAGTCTCGTTCGTTTGCCCGTTACCAATCAAATTACGCTACAATTTTGTCCAAATCCGGCAGTGCCCGAGCTACGTTGATTTCTCATGTCTTATCTGGTCCCGATCGAGATTCAGATGATTTGAGCCGAAAATCGTCTGTCAACAAGTAATCAAAAATAGAAAAACACGAAAATGGGTGCAACACGAGGACTTCCCAGGTGGTCACCCATCCTTGTACTGCTCTCGTCCAAGAACGCTTAGCTTCGGAGTTCTGATGGGATCCGGTGCACTAGTGCTGGTATGATCGCACCCGACATTGAGTGGATGTTTATTCTTATATCTCAAGAGTACGTGTGGAGAAGGCGACAATGGACAACACGCGGCACTGCTCTCGCCCAATCAGAACCATGAAGGTAAGCGTTCTGGCGCGATGGCCGAGCTAGGATGGGTAACCTCCCTGGGAAGTACTCGTGTCACGACCGTTTACGTAAATTATGGATAAAACAGTCGAAATAATTGTTTTAAATGAGTTATCCGTCTCCGGAGTAATCTGCGTCATACCCTTCCGCACAGAACCGGCTCACGACAACAAAAATCGATAAATGTACTCAGAAAATAGAAAAAAAAAATAAGAAGAAGGAAATAGCGAATGTAAACGGATTTCTCGAGGAAACGGAAGCTCAACAGAAGCGGAAAATCGCAAATTAGAGGGTCATAGAGAAGGAATTCGGCTAAAATCTCACCAGCTCATTGCGTAATAACGAGTCTCGTTCGTTTGCCCGTTTACAATCAAATTAGCCTACAATTTTGTCTAAATCCGGCAGTGGCCGAGCTACGTTGATTTCAGTCGAAATAATTTTTTTTTAATGTGTTAACCATCTCTGGGGTAATCTGCGTCATACCCATCCGCACAGAACCGGCTCACGACAACAAAAATCGATAATTGTTCCTAGAAAATAGAAAAAAAATAAGAAGAAGGAAATAACGAATGTAAAGCTATTATTATGCCTGGGATACGATAAAATGGAACCGGAATCGAATTTCGAACTTCCTAAGCGTATTTCTCGAGGAAACGAAAGCTTAACAGAAGCGGTAAATAGCAAATTAGATGGTCTTAGAGAAGGAATTCGGCTAAAATCTCGTCAGCTCATTGCGTAGTAATGAGTCTCGTCCGTTTGCCCGTTTACAATCAAATTAGCCTACAATTTTGTCCAGATCCGGCAGTGCCCGAGCCACGTTGATTTCACATGTCTTATCTGGTCCCGATCGAGATTCAGATGATTTGAGCCAAAAATCGTCTGTCAAAAAGTAATCAAAAATAGAAAAACACGAAAAAGGGTGCAACACGGGGACTTCCCATGGGGTCACCCATCCTAGTACTTCTCTCACCCAAGCACACTTAACTTCAGAATTCTGATGGGATCCAGTGCATTAGTGCTGGTATGATCGCACATGACATTGAGTGGGATGTTTATTATTATATCCTTCGAGTACGTGTGGAGCGGACGGCGATGGACAAAACAGTCGAAATAATTGTGTTTATTGAGTTAACCGTCTCCGGAGTGATCTACGTAATACACTTCCGCACAGAACCGGCTCACGACAAAAAAAATCGCTAAATGTTCCAGAAAATAGAAATAAAAAATAAGAAGAATCAAATAGCGAATGTAAAGCTATTATTATGCTGGGATACGATAAAATGGAACCGGAATCGAATTTCGGACTTCCTAAACGGATTTCTCGAAGAAACGAAAGCTTAACAGAAGCGGAAAATCGCAAATTAGAGGGTCTTAGAGAAGAAATTCGGCTAAAATCTCGCCAGCTCATTGCGGAGTAATGAGTCTCGTTCGCTTGCCCGTTCACAATCAAATTAGCCTACAATTTTGTCCAACTCCGGCAGTGCCCGAGCCATGTTGATTTCACATGTCTTATCTGGTCCCGATCGAGATTCAAATGATTTGAGCCGAAAATCGTCTGTCAACAAGTAATCAAAAATAGAAAAACACGAAAAGGGGTGCAACACGAGGACTTCTCAGATGGTCACCCATCCTAGTACTGCACTCGCCCAAGCACTCTTAACTTCAGAGTTCTAATGGGATCCGGTGCATTAGTGCTGGTATGATCGCACCTGAAATTGAGTGGGATGTTTTTTCTTATATCCTTCGAGTACGTGTGGAGCGGACGGCGATGGACAACACGCGGCACTGTTCTCGCCCAATGAGAACCATGAAGTTAAGCGTTATGGCGCGATGGCATAGCTAGGATGGGTGACCTCCTTGGGCAGTCCTCGTGTCGCGACCGTTTACGTAAATTATGGCTAAATAGTAGAAATAATTATTTTTAATGAGTTAACCGTCTCCAGAGTAATCTACGTTATACCCTTCCGCAGAGAACTGGCTCACGACAACAAAAATTGTTAAATGCTCCCAGAAAATAGGAAAAAACAAAACAAGAAGAAAATAACGAATGTAAAGCTATTATTATGCCTGGGATACGATAAAATGGAACTGGAATCGAATTTCGGACTTCCTAAACGGATTTCTCGAGAAAACAGAAGCTTAACAGAAGCGGAAAATCGCAAATTAGAGGGTCTTAGAGTGGGATGTTTATTCTTATATCCCTTAAGTACGTGTGGAGCGGGCGGCGATGGACAACACGCGGCGCTGCTCTCGCCCAATAAGAACCATGAAGTTAAGCGTTCTGGCGCGATGGCAATTCTAGGATGGGTGACCTCCCTGAGAAGACCTCTTGATGCGACCGTTTACGTAAATTATGGATAAAACAGTCGAAATAATTGTTTTTTATGAGTTATCCGTCTCCGGAGTAATCTGCGTCATACCCTTCCGCACAGAACCGGCTCACGACAACAAAAATCGATAAATGTACTCAAAAAATAGAAAAAAAAAATAAGAAGAAGGAAATAGCGAATGTAAAGCTATTATTATGCCTGGGATACGTTAAAATGGAACGAGAATCAAATTTCGTACTTCCTAAACGGATTTCTCGAGGAAACGAAAGCTCAATAGAAGCGGAAAATCGCAAATAGAGGGTCTTAGAGAAGGAATTCGGCTAAAATCTCACCAGCTCATTGCGTAGTAATGAGTCTCGTTCGTTTGCCCGTTTACAATCAAATTAGCCTACAATTTTGTCCAAATCCGGCAGTGCCCGAGCTATGTTTATTTCAGTCGAAATAATTTTTTTTAATGAGTTAACCGTCTCTGGGGTAATCTGTGTCATACCCTTCCGCACAGAACCGGCTCACGACAACAAAAATCGATAAATGTTCCCAGAAAATAGATTAAAAATAAGAATAAGGAAATAACGAATGTAAAGCAATTATTATGCTTGGGATACGATAAAATGGCACCGGAATCGAATTTCGAACTTCCTAAGCGGATTTCTCGATGAAACGAAAGTTTAGCAAGAGCGGTAAATCGCAAATTAGAGGGTCTTAGAGAAGAAATTCGGCTAAAATCTCGTCAGCTCATTGCGTAGCAATGAGTATCGTCCGTTTGCCCGTTTACATTCAAATTAGCCTACAATTTTGTCCAAATTTGGCAGTGCCTGAGCTACTTTCATTTCACATGTCTTATCTGGTCCCGATCGAGATTCATATGATTTGAGCCGAAAATCATCTGTCAACAAGTAATCAAAAATAGAAAAACACGAAAAGGGTTGCAACACGAGGACTTCCCAGGGGGTCACCCATCCTAGTACTGCTCTCGCCCAAGCACGCTCTTAACTTCGGAGTTCTGATTGAATCCGGTGCATTAGTGCTGGTATGATAGCACCCGACATTGAGTGGATGTTTATTCTTATATATCTCGAGTACGTGTGGAGCGGGCGGCGATGGACAACAGGCGGCACTGCTCTCGCCCAATAATAACCATTAAGTTAAGCGTTCTGGCGCGATGGCAGAGGTAGGATGGGTGACCTCCCTGGGAAGACCTCGTATCGCGACCGTTTACGTAAATTATGGATAAAACAGTCGAAATAATTGTTTTTAATGAGTTAACCGTCTCCGGAGTAATCTGCGTCATACCCTTCCGCACAGAACCGGATCACGACAACAAAAATCGATAAATGTTCCCAGTAAATAGAAAAAAAATAAGAAGAAGGAAATAACGAATGTAAAGCTATTATTATGCCTCGGATACGATAAAATGGAACCGGAATCGAATTTCGAACTTCCTAAGCGGATTTCTCGAGGAAACGAAAGCTTAACAGAAGCGGTAAATCGCAAATTAGAGGGTCTTAGAGAACGAATTCGGCTAAAATCTCGTCAGCTCATTGCGTAGTAATGAGTCTCGTCCGTTTGCCTATTTACAATCAAATTAGCCTACAATTTTGTCCAAATCCGGCAGTGCCCGAGCTACTTTCATTTAACATGTCTTATCTGGTCCCGATCGAGATTCAGATGATTTGAGCCGAAAATCGTCTGTCAACAAATAATCAAAAATAGAAAAACACGAAAAGAGGTGCAACACGAGGACTTCCCAGGGGGTCACCCATCCTAGTACTGCGCTTTCACCCAAGCACGCTTAACTTCGGAGTTCTGATGGGATCCGGTGCATTAGTGCTGGTATGATCGCACCCGACATTGAGTGGGATGTTTATTCTTATATCCCTCGAGTACGTGTGGAGCGGGCGGCGATGGACAACACGCGGCACTGTTCTCGCCCAATCAGAACCATGAATTTAAGCGTTCTGGCGCGATGGCAGAGCTAGGATGAGTGACCTCCCTGGGAAGACCTCGTGTCGCGACCGTTTACGAAAATTATGGATAAAACAGTCGAAATAATTTTTTAATGAGTTAACCGTCTCCGGAGTTATCTGCGTCATAATCTTCCGCACAGAACAGGCTCACGAAAACAAAAATCGATAAATGTTCCCAGAAAATAGAAAAAAAATAAGAAGAAGGAAATAACGAATGTAAAGCTATTATTATGCCTGGGATACGATAAAATGGAACCGGAATCGAATTTCGAACTTCCTAAGCGGATTTCTCGAGGAAACGAAAGCTTAACAGAAGCGGTAAATCGCAAATTAGAGGGTCTTAGAGAAGGAATTTGGCTAAAATCTCGTCAGCTCATTGCGTAGTAAGGAGTCTCGTCCGTTCGCCCGTTTACAATCAAATTAGCCTACAATTTTGTCCAAATCCGGCAGTGCCCGAGCTACTTTCATTTCACCTGTCTTATCTGGTCCTGATTGAGATTCAGTTGATTTGAGCCGAAAATCGTCTGTCAACAAGTAATCAAAAATAGAAAAACACGAAAAGAGATGCAACTGGAGGACTTCTCAGGGGGTCACCCATCCTAGTACTGCTCTCGCCCAAGCACGCTTAACTTTGGAGTTCTGATGGGATCCGGTTCATTAGTGCTGGTATGATCGCACCCGACATTGAGTGGGATGTTTATTCTTATATCCCTCGAGTACATGTGGAGCGGGTGGCGATGGACAACACGCGGCACAGCTCTCGCCCAATCATAACCATGAAGTTAAGCGTTCTGGCGCGATGGCAGAGGTAGGATGGGTGACCTCCCTGGGAAGACCTCGTGTCGAGACCGTTTACGTAAATTATAGATAAAACAGTCGAAATAATTGTTTTTAATGAGTTAACCGTCTCCGAAGTAATCTGCGTCATACCCTTCGGCACAGAACCGGCTCACGACAACAAAAATCGATAAATGTTCCCAGAAAATAGAAAAAAAAATAAGAAGAAGGAAATAACGAATGTAAAGCTATTATTATTCTTGTGATACGATAAAATGGAATTAGAATCGAATTTCGAACTTCCTAAGCGGATTTCTCGAGGAAACGAAAGCTTAACAGAAGCGTTAAATCGCAAATTAGAGGGTCTTAGAAAAGGAATTCGGCTAAAATCTCGTCAGCTCATTGCGTAGTAATGAGTCTCGTCCGTTTGCCCGTTTACAATCAAATTAGCCTACAATTTTGTCCAAATCCGGCAGTGCCCGAGCTACTATTTTCATTTCACATGTCTTATCTGGTCCCGATCGAGATTCAGTTGATTGGAGCCGGAAATCGTCTGTCAACAAGTAATCAAAAATAGAAAAACACGAAAAAGGGTGCAACACGAGGACTTCCCATGGGGTCACCCATCCTAGTACTGCTCTCGTCCAAGCACGCTTAACAACGGAGTTTTGATGGGATCCGGTGCATTAGTGCTGGTATGATCGCAACCGACAATGAGTGGCATACTGATGTTTCGTTTTCAAGTCTTTTGGAGGGTGTTTATTCTTGTATCCCTCGGGTACGTGTGGAGCGGGCGGCGATGGACAACACGCGGCACTGCTCTCGCCCAATCATAACCATGAAGTTAAGCGTTCTGGCGCGATGGCAGAGGTAGGATGGGTGAGCTCCTTGGGAAGACGTCGTGTCGCGACCGTTTACGTAAATTATGGATAAAACAGTCGAAATAATTGTTTTTAATGAGTTAATCGTCTCCGGAGTAATCTGCGTCATACATTTCCGCACAGAACCAGCTCACAACAACAAAAATCGATAAATGTTCTTAGAAAATAGAAAAAAAATAAGAAGAAGGAAATAACGAATGTAAAGCAATTATTATGCCTGGGATACGATAAAATGGAACTGGAATCGAATTTCGAACTTCCTAAGCGGATTTCTCGAGGAAACGAAAGCTTAACAGAAGCGGTAAATCGCAAATTAGAGGGTCTTAGAGAAGGAATTCGGCTAAAATCTCGCCAGCTCATTGCGTAGTAATGAGTCTCGTCCGTTTGCCCGTTTACAATCAAATTAGCCTACAATTTTGTCCAAATCCGGCAGTGCCCGAGCTACTTTCATTTAACATGTCTTATCTGGTCTCGATCGAGATTCAGATGATTTGAGCCAAAAATCGTCTGTCAACAAGTAATCAAAAATAGAAAAACACGAAAAGGGGTGCAACACGAGGACTTCCCAGGGGGTCACCCATCCTAGTACTGCGCTTTCGCCCAAGCACGCTTAACTTCGGAGTTCTGATGGGATCCGGTGCATTAGTGCAGGTATGATCGCACCCGACATTGAGTGGGATGTTTATTCTTATATCCCTCGAGTACGTGTGGAGCGGGCGGCGATGGACAACACGCGGCACTGCTCTCGCCCAATCATAACCATGAAGTTAAGCGTTATGGCGCGATGGCAGAGCTAGAACGGGTGACCTCCCTGGGAAGACCTCGTATCGCGACCGTTTACGTAAATTATGGATAAAACAGTCGAAATAATTGTTTTTAATGAGTTAACCGTCTCCGGAGTAATCTGCGTCATACCCTTCCGCACAGAACCGGCTCATGACAACAAAAATCGATAAATGCTCCCAGAAAATATAAAAAAAATAAGAAGAAGGAAATAACGAATGTAAAGCTATTATTATGCCTCGGATACGATAAAATGGAACCGGAATCGAATTTCGAACTTCCTAAGCGGATTTCTCGAGGAAACGAAAGCTTAACAGAAGCGGTCAATCGCAAATTAGAGGGTCTTAGAGAAGGAATTCGGCTAAAATCTCGTCAGCTCATTGCGTAGTAATGAGTCTCGTTCGTTTGCCCGTTTACAATCAAATTAGCCTACAATTTTGTCCAAATCTGGCAGTGCCCAAGCTACTTTCATTTAACATGTCTTATCTGGTCCCGATCGAGATTCAGATGATTTGAGCCGAAAATCGTCTGTCAACAAGTAATCAAAAATAGAAAAACACGAAAAGGGGTGCAACACGAGGACTTCCCAGGGGGTCACCCATCCTAGTACTGCGCTTTCTCCCAAGCACGCTTAACTTCGGAGTTCTGATGGGATCCGGTGCATTAGTGCTGGTATGATCGCACCCGACATTGAGTGGGATGTTTATTCTTATATCCCTCGAGTACGTGTGGAGCGGGCGGCGATGGACAACACGCGGCACTGCTCTCGCCCAATCATAACCATGAAGTTAAGCGTTCTGGCGCGATGGCAGAGCTAGGATGGGTGACCTCCCTGGGAAGACCTCGTATCGCGACCGTTTACGTAAATTATGGATAAAACAGTCGAAATAATTGTTTTTAATGAGTTAACCGTCTCCGGAGTAATCTGCGTCATACCCTTCCGCACAGAACCGGCTCACGACAACAAAAATCGATAAATGTTCCCAGAAAATAGAAAAAAAATAAGAAGAAGGAAATAACGAATGTAAAGCTATTATTATGCCTCGGATACGATAAAATGGAACCGGAATCGAATTTCGAACTTCCTAAGCGGATTTCTCGAGGAAACGAAAGCTTAACAGAAGCGGTAAATCGCAAATTAGAGGGTCTTACAGAAGGAATTCGGCTAAAATCTCGTCAGCTCATTGCGTAGTAATGAGTCTCGTCCGTTTGCCCGTTTACAATCAAATTAGCCTACAATTTTGTCCAAATCCGGCATTGCCCGAGCTACTTTCATTTCACATGTCTTATCTGGTCTCGATCGAGATTCAGATTATTTGAGCCGAAACTCGTCTGTCAACAAGTAATCAGAAATTGAAAAACACGAAAAGGGGTGCAACACGAGGACTTCCCAGGGGGTCACACATCCTAGTACTGCTCTCGCCCAAGCACGCTTATCTTCGGAGTTCTGATGGGATCCGGTGCATTAGTGATGGTATGATTGCACCCGACATTGAGTGGGATGTTTATTCTTATATCCCTCGAGTACGTGTGGAGCGGGCGGCGATGGACAACATGCGGCACAGCTCTCGCCCAATCATAACCATGAAGTTAAGCGTTCTGGCGCGATGGCAGAGGTAGGATGGGTGACCTCCCTAAAAAGACCTCGTGTCGCGACCGTTTACGTAAATTATAGATAAAACAGTCGAAATAATTGTTTTTAATGAGTTGACCGTCTCCGGAGTAATCTGCGTCATACCCTTCCGCACAGAACCGGCTCACGACAACAAAAATCGATAAATGTTCCCAGAAAATAAAAAAAAAAATAAGAAGAAGGAAATAACGAATGTAAAGCTATTATTATGCCTTGGATACGATAAAATGGAACCGGAATCGAATTTCGAACTTCCTAAGCGGATTTCTCGAGGAAACGAAAGCTTAACAGAAGCGGTAAATCGCAAATTAGAGGGTCTTAGAGAAGGAATTCGGCTAAAATCTCGTCAGCTCATTGCGTAGTAATGAGTCTCGTCCGTTTGCCCGTTTACAATCAAATTAGCCTACAATTTTGTCCAAATCTGGCAGTGCCCGAGCTACTTTCATTTAACATGTCTTATCTGGTCCCGATCGAGATTCAGATGATTTGAGCCGAAAATCGTCTGTCAACAAGTAATCAAAAATAGAAAAACACGAAAAGGGGTGCAACACGAGGACTTCCCAGGGGGTCACCCATCCTAGTACTGCGCTTTCGCCCAAGCACGCTTAACTTCGGAGTTCTGATGGGATCCGGTGCATTAGTGCTGGTATGATCGCACCCGACATTGAGTGGGATGTTTATTCTTATATCCCTCGAGTACGTGTGGAGCGGGCGGCGATGGACAACACGCGGCACTGCTCTCGCCCAATCATAACCATGAAGTTAAGCGTTCTGGCGCGATGGCAGAGCTAGGATGGGTGACCTCCCTGGGAAGACCTCGTATCGCGACCGTTTACGTAAATTATGGATAAAACAGTCGAAATAATTGTTTTTAATGAGTTAACCGTCTCCGGAGTAATCTGCGTCATACCCTTCCGCACAGAACCGGCTCACGACAACAAAAATCGATAAATGTTCCCAGAAAATAGAAAAAAAATAAGAAGAAGGAAATAACGAATGTAAAGCTATTATTATGCCTCGGATACGATAAAATGGAACCGGAATCGAATTTCGAACTTCCTAAGCGGATTTCTCGAGAAAACGAAAGCTTAACAGAAGCGGTAAATCGCAAATTAGAGGGTCTTAGAGAAGGAATTCGGCTAAAATCTCGTCAGCTCATTGCGTAGTAATGAGTCTCGTCCGTTTGCCCGTTTACAATCAAATTAGCCTACAATTTTGTCCAAATCCGGCAGTGCCCGAGCTACTTTCATTTCACATGTCTTATCTGGTCTCGATCGAGATTCAGATGATTTGAGCCGAAACTCGTCTGTCAACAAGTAATCAGAAATAGAAAAACACGAAAAGGGGTGCAACACGAGG
The DNA here is from genome assembly GCF_025594145.1 of Primulina tabacum. Taxonomy (NCBI): domain Eukaryota; kingdom Viridiplantae; phylum Streptophyta; class Magnoliopsida; order Lamiales; family Gesneriaceae; genus Primulina; species Primulina tabacum. The sequence goes on from NC_134559.1 coordinate 35,914,593, forward strand.
ACTTCCTAGGGGGTCACACATCCTAGTACTGCTCTCGCCCAAGCACGCTTATCTTCGGAGTTCTGATGGGATCCGGTGCGATAGTGCTGGTATGATTGCACCCGACATTGAGTGGGATGTTTATTCTTATATCCCTCGAGTACGTGTGGAGCGGGCGGCGATGGACAACACGCGGCACTTCTCTCGCCCAATCATAACCATGAAGTTAAGCGTTCTGGCGCGATGGCAGAGCTAGGATGGGTGACCTCCCTGGGAAGACCTCGTGTCGCGACCGTTTACGTAAATTATGGATAAAACAGTCGAAATAATTGTTTTTAATGAGTTGACCGTCTCCGGAGTAATCTGCGTCATACCCTTCCGCACAGAACCGGCTCACGACAACAAAAATCGATAAATGTTCCCAGAAAATAGAAAAAAAATAAGAAGAAGGAAATAACGAATGTAAAGCTATTATTATGCCTCGGATACGATAAAATGGAACCGGAATCGAATTTCGAACTTCCTAAGCGGATTTCTCGAGGAAACGAAAGCTTAACAGAAGCGGTAAATCGCAAATTAGAGGGTCTTAGAGAAGGAATTCGGCTAAAATCTCGTCAGCTCATTGCGTAGTAATGAGTCTCGTCCGTTTGCCCGTTTACAATCAAATTAGCCTACAATTTTGTCCAAATCCGGCAGTGCCCGAGCTACTTTCATTTCACATGTCTTATCTGGTCCCGATCGAGATTCAGATGATTTGAGCCGAAAATCGTCTGTCAACAAGTAATCAAAAATAGAAAAACACGAAAAAGGGTGCAACACGAGGACTTCCCAGGGGGTCACCGATCCTAATACTGCGCTTTCGCCCAAGCACGCTTAACTTCGGAGTTCTGATGGGATCCGGTGCATTAGTGCTGGTATGATCGCACCCGACATTGAGTGGGATGTTTATTCTTATATCCCTCGAAGACGTGTGGAGCGGGCGGCGATGGACAACACGCGGCACTGCTCTCGCCCAATCATAACCATGAAGTTAAGCGTTCTGGCGCGATGGCAGAGTTAGGATGGGTGACCTCCCTGGGAAGACCTCGTGTCGCGACCGTTTACGTAAATTATGGATAAAACAGTCGAAATAATTGTTTTTAATGAGTTAACCGTCTCCGGAGTAATCTGCGTCATACCCTTCCGCACAGAACCGGCTCACGACAACAAAAATCGATAAATGTTCCCAGAAAATAGAAAAAAAAATAAGAAGAAGGAAATAACGAATGTAAAGCTATTATTATGCTTAGGATACGATAAAATGGAACCGGAATCGAATTTCGAACTTTCTAAGCGGATTTCTCGAGGAAACGAAAGCTTAACAGAAGCGGTAAATCGCAAATTAGAGGGTCTTAGAGAAGGAATTCGGCTAAAATCTCGTCAGCTCATTGCGTAGTAATGAGTCTCGTCCGTTTGCCCGTTTACAATCAAATTAGCCTACAATTTTGTCCAAATCCGGCAGTGCCCGAGCTACTTTCATTTCACATGTCTTATCTGGTCCCGATCGAGATTCAGATGATTTGAGCCGAAAAATCGTATGTCAACAAGTAATCAAAAATAGAAAAACACGAAAAGGGGTGCAACACGAGGACTTCCGAGGGGGTTACCCATCCTAGTACTGCTCTCGCCCAAGCACCTTAACTTCGGAGTTCTGATGGGATCCGGTGCATTAGTGCTGGTATGATCGCACCCGACATTGAGTGGGATGTTTATTCTTATATCCCTCGAGTACGTGTGGAGCGGAGGCGATGGACAACACGCGGCACTACTCTCGCCCAATCATAACCATGAAGTTAAGCGTTCTGGCGCGATGGCAGAGCTAGGATGGGTGACCTCCCTGGGAAAACCTCGTGTCGCGACCGTTTACTTAAATTATGGATAAAACAGTCGAAATATTGTTTTTAATGAGTTAACCGTCTCCGGAGTAATCTGCGTCATACCCTTCCACACAGAACCGGCTCACGACAACAAAAATCGATAAATGTTCCCATAAAATAGAAAAAAAATAAGAAGAAGGAAATAACGAATGTAAAGCTATTATTATGCTTAGGATACGATAAAATGGAACCGGAATCGAATTTCGAACTTCCTAAGCGGATTTCTCGAGGAAAAGATAGCTTAACAGAAGCGGTAAATCGCAAATTAGAAGGGTCTTAGAGAAGGAATTCGGATAAAATCTCGTCAGCTCATTGCGTAGTAATGAGTCTCGTCCGTTTGCCCGTTTACAATCAAATTAGCCTACAATTTTGTTCAAATCCGGCAGTGCCCGAGCTACTTTCATTTAACATGTCTTATCTGGTCCCGATCGAGATTCAGATGATTTGAGCCGAAAATCGTCTGTCAACAAGTAATCAAAAATAGAAAAACACGAAAAGGGGTGCAACACGAGGACTTCCCAGGGGGTCACCCATCCTCGTACTGCGATTTCGCCCAAGCACGCTTAACTTCGGAGTTCTGATGGGATCCGGTGCATTAGTGCTGGTATGATCGCACCCGACATTGAGTGGGATGTTTATTCTTATATCCCTCGAGTACGTGTGGAGCGGGCGGCGATGGACAACACGCGGCCCTGCTCTCGCCCAATCATAACCATGAAGTTAAGCGTTCTGGCGCGATGGCAGAGGTAGGATGGGTGACCTCCCTGGGAAGACCTCGTATCGCGACCGTTTATGTAAATTATGGATAAAACAGTCGAAATAATTGTTTTTCATGAGTTAACCGTCTCTGGAGTAATCTGCGTCATACCCTTCCGCACAGAACCGGCTCACGACAACAAAAATCGATAAATGTTCCCAGAAAATAGAAAAAAAAATAAGAAGAAGGAAATAACGAATGTAAAGCTATTATTATGCCTCGGATACGATAAAATGGAACCGGAATCGAATTTCGAACTTCCTAAGCGGATTTCTCGAGGAAACGAAAGCTTAACAGAAGCGGTAAATCGCAAATTAGAGGGTCTTAGAGAAGGAATTCGGCTAAAATCTCGTCAGCTCATTGCGTAGTAATGAGTCTCGTCCGTTTGCCCGTTTACAATCAAATTAGCCTACAATTTTGTCCAAATCCGGCAGTGCCCGAGCTACTTTCATTTCACATGTCTTATCTGGTCCCGATCGAGATTCAGATGATTTGAGCCGAAAATCGTCTGTCAACAAGTAATCAAAAATAGAAAAACACGAAAAGGGGTGCAACACGAGGACTTCCCAGGGGGTCACCCATCCTAGTACTGCTCTCGCCCAAGCACGCTTAACTTCGGAGTTCTGATGGGATCCGGTGCATTAGTGCTGGTATGATCGCACCCGACATTGAGTGGGATGTTTATTCTTATATCCCTCGAGTACGTGTGGAGCGGGCGGCGATGGACAACACGCGGCACTGCTCTCGCCCAATCATAACCATGAAGTTAAGCGTTCTGGCGCGATGGCAGAGCTAGGATGGGTGACCTCCCTGGGAAGACCTCGTGTCGCGACCGTTTACGTAAATTATGGATAAAACAGTCGAAATAATTGTTTTTAATGAGTTAACCGTCTCCGGAGTAATCTGCGTCATACCCTTCCGCACAGAACCGGCTCACGACAACAAAAATCGATAAATGTTCCCAGAAAATAGAAAAAAAATAAGAAGAAGGAAATAACGAATGTAAAGCTATTATTATGCTTGGGATACGATAAAATGGAACCGGAATCGAATTTCGAACTTCCTAAGCGGATTTCTCGAGGAAACGAAAGCTTAACAGAAGCGGTAAATCGCAAATTAGAGGGTCTTAGAGAAGGAATTCGGCTAAAATCTCGTCAGCTCATTGCGTAGTAATGAGTCTCGTCCGTTTGCCCGTTTACAATCAAATTAGCCTACAATTTTGTCCAAATCCGGCAGTGCCCGAGCTACTTTCATTTCACATGTCTTATCTGGTCCCGATCGAGATTCAGATGATTTGAGCCGAAAATCGTCTGTCAACAAGTAATCAAAAATAGAAAAACACGAAAAGGGGTGCAACACGAGGACTTCCCAGGGGGTCACCCATCCTAGTACTGCGCTTTCGCCCAAGCACGCTTAACTTCGGAGTTCTGATGGGATCCGGTGCATTAGTGCTGGTATGATCGCACCCGACATTGAGTGGGATGTTTATTCTTATATCCCTCGAGTACGTGTGGAGCGGGCGGCGATGGACAACACGCGGCACTGCTCTCGCCCAATCATAACCATGAAGTTAAGCGTTCTGGCGCGATGGCAGAGGTAGGATGGGTGACCTCCCTGGGAAGACCTCGTGTCGCGACCGTTTACGTAAATTATGGATAAAACAGTCGAAATAATTGTTTTTAATGAGTTAACCGTCTCCGGAGTAATCTGCGTCATACCCTTCCGCACAGAACCGGCTCACGACAACAAAAATCGATAAATGTTCCCAGAAAATAGAAAAAAAAATAAGAAGAAGGAAATAACGAATGTAAAGCTATTATTATGCCTGGGATACGATAAAATGGAACCGAATCGAATTTCGAACTTCCTAAGCGGATTTCTTGAGGAAACGAAAGCTTAACAGAAGCGGTAAATGGCAAACTAGAGGGTCTTAGAGAAGGAATTCGGCTAAAATCTCGTCAGCTCATTGCGTAGTAATGAGTCTCGTCCGTTTGCCCGTTTACAATCAAATTAGCCTACAATTTTGTCCAAATCCGGCAGTGCCCGAGCTACTTTCATTTCACATGTCTTATCTGGTCCCGATCGAGATTCAGATGATTTTAGCCGAAAATCGTCTGTCAACAAGTAATCAAAAATAGAAAAACCCGAAAAGGGGTGCAACACGAGGACTTCCCAGGGGGTCACCAATCCTAGTACTGCTCTCGCCCAAGCACGCTTAACTTCGGAGTTCTGATGGGATCCGGTGCATTAGTGCTGGTATGATCGCACCCGACATTGAGTGGGATGTTTATTCTTATATCCCTCGAGTACGTGTGGAGCGGGCGGCGATGGACAACACGCGGCACTGCTCTCGCCCAATCATAACCATGAAGTTAAGCGTTCTGGCGCGATGGCAGAGCTAGGATGGGTGACCTCCCTGGGAAGACCTCGTGTCGCGACCGTTTACGTAAATTATGGATAAAACAGTCGAAATAATTGTTTTTAATGAGTTAACCGTCTCCGGAGTAATCTGCGTCATACCCTTCCGCACAGAACCGGCTCACGACAACAAAAATCGATAAATGTTCCCAGAAAATAGAAAAAAAATAAGAAGAAGGAAATAACGAATGTAAAGCTATTATTATGCTTAGGATACGATAAAATGGAACCGGAATCGAATTTCGAACTTCCTAAGCGGATTTCTCGAGGAAACGAAAGCTTAACAGAAGCGGTAAATCGCAAATTAGAGGGTCTTAGAGAAGGAATTCGGCTAAAATCTCGTCAGCTCATTGCGTAGTAATGAGTCTCGTCCGTTTGCCCGTTTACAATCAAATTAGCCTACAATTTTGTCCAAATCCGGCAGTGCCCGAGCTACTTTCATTTCACATGTCTTATCTGGTCCCGATCGAGATTCAGATGATTTGAGCCGAAAATCGTCTGTCAACAAGTAATCAAAAATAGAAAAACACGAAAAGGGGTGCAACACGAGGACTTCCGAGGGGGTCACCCATCCTAGTACTGCTCTCGCCCAAGCACGCTTAACTTCGGAGTTCTGATGGGATCCGGTGCATTAGTGCTGGTATGATCGCACCCGACATTGAGTGGGATGTTTATTCTTATATCCCTCGAGTACGTGTGGAGCGGGCGGCGATGGACAACACGCGGCACTGCTCTCGCCCAATCATAACCATGAAGTTAAGCGTTCTGGCGCGATGGCAGAGGTAGGATGGGTGACCTCCCTGGGAAGACCTCGTGTCGCGACCGTTTACGTAAATTATGGATAAAACAGTCGAAATAATTGTTTTTAATGAGTTAACCGTCTCCGGAGTAATCTGCGTCATACCCTTCCGCACAGAACCGGCTCACGACAACAAAAATCGATAAATGTTCCCAGAAAATAGAAAAAAAATAAGAAGAAGGAAATAACGAATGTAAAGCTATTATTATGCCTTGGGATACGATAAAATGGAACCGGAATCGAATTTCGAACTTCCTAAGCGGATTTCTCGAGAAAACGAAAGCTTAACAGAAGCGGTAAATCGCAAATTAGAGGGTCTTAGAGAAGGAATTCGGCTAAAATCTCGTCAGCTCATTGCGTAGTAATGAGTCTCGTCCGTTTGCCCGTTTACAATCAAATTAGCCTACAATTTTGTCCAAATCCGGCAGTGCCCGAGCTACTTTCATTTCACATGTCTTATCTGGTCCCGATCGAGATTCAGATGATTTGAGCCGAAAATCGTCTGTCAACAAGTAATCAAAAATAGAAAAACACGAAAAGGGGTGCAACACGAGGACTTCCGAGGGGGTCACCCATCCTAGTACTGCTCTCGCCCAAGCACGCTTAACTTCGGAGTTCTGATGGGATCCGGTAGCATTAGTGCTGGTATGATCGCACCCGACATTGAGTGGGATGTTTATCTCTATATCCCTCGAGTACGTGTGGAGCGGGCGGCGATGGACAACACGCGGCACTGCTCTCGCCCAATCATAACCATGAAGTTAAGCGTTCTGGCGCGATGGCAGAGGTAGGATGGGTGACCTCCTGGGAAGACCTCGTGTCGCGACCGTTTACGTAAATTATGGATAAAACAGTCGAAATAATTTTTTTTAATGAGTTAACCGTCTCCGGAGTAATCTGCGTCATACCCTTCCGCACAGAACCGGCTCACGACAACAAAAATCGATAAATGTTCCCAGAAAATAGAAAAAAAATAAGAAGAAGGAAATAACGAATGTAAAGCTATTATTATGCCTCGGATACGATAAAATGGAACCGGAATCGAATTTCGAACTTCCTAAGCGGATTTCTCGAGGAAACGAAAGCTTAACAGAAGCGGTAAATCGCAAATTAGAGGGTCTTAGAGAAGGAATTCGGCTAAAATCTCGTCAGCTCATTGCGTAGTAATGAGTCTCGTCCGTTTGCCCGTTTACAATCAAATTAGCCTACAATTTTGTCCAAATCCGGCAGTGCCCGAGCTACTTTCATTTCACATGTCTTATCTGGTCCCGATCGAGATTCAGATGATTTGAGCCGAAACTCGTCTGTCAACAAGTAATCAGAAATAGAAAAACACGAAAAGGGGTGCAACACGAGGACTTCCCAGGGGGTCACCCATCCTAGTACTGCTCTCGCCCAAGCACGCTTAACTTCGGAGTTCTGATGGGATCCGGTGCATTAGTGCTGGTATGATCGCACCAGACATTGAGTGGGATGTTTATTCTTATATCCCTCGAGTACGTGTGGAGCGGGCGGCGATGGACAACACGCGGCACTGCTCTCGCCCAATCATAACCATGAAGTTAAGCGTTCTGGCGCGATGGCAGAGGTAGGATGGGTGACCTCCCTGGGAAGACCTCGTGTCGCGACCGTTTACGTAAATTATGGATAAAACAGTCGAAATAATTGTTTTTAATGAGTTAACCGTCTCCGGAGTAATCTGCGTCATACCCTTCCGCACAGAACCGGCTCACGACAACAAAAATCGATAAATGTTCCCAGAAAATAGAAAAAAAAATAAGAAGAAGGAAATAACGAATGTAAAGCTATTATTATGCTTGGGATACGATAAAATGGAACCGGAATCGAATTTCGAACTTCCTAAGCGGATTTCTCGAGGAAACGAAAGCTTAACAGAAGCGGTAAATCGCAAATTAGAGGGTCTTAGAGAAGGAATTCGGCTAAAATCTCGTCAGCTCATTGCGTAGTAATGAGTCTCGTCCGTTTGCCCGTTTACAATCAAATTAGCCTACAATTTTGTCCAAATCCGGCAGTGCCCGAGCTACTTTCATTTCACATGTCTTATCTGGTCCGATCGAGATTCAGATGATTTGAGCCGAAAATCGTCTGTCAACAAGTAATCAAAAATAGAAAAACACGAAAAGGGGTGCAACACGAGGACTTCCCAGGGGGTCACCCATCCTAGTACTGCTCTCGCCCAAGCACGCTTAACTTCGGAGTTCTGATGGGATCCGGTGCATTAGTGCTGGTATGATCGCACCCGACATTGAGTGGGATGTTTATTCTTATATCCCTCGAGTACGTGTGGAGCGGGCGGCGATGGACAACACGCGGCACTGCTCTCGCCCAATCATAACCATGAAGTTAAGCGTTCTGGCGCGATGGCAGAGCTAGGATGGGTGACCTCCCTGGGAAGACCTCGTGTCGCGACCGTTTACGTAAATTATGGATAAAACAGTCGAAATAATTGTTTTTAATGAGTTAACCGTCTCCGGAGTAATCTGCGTCATACCCTTCCGCACAGAACCGGCTCACGACAACAAAAATCGATAAATGTTCCCAGAAAATAGAAAAAAAAATAAGAAGAAGGAAATAACGAATGTAAAGCTATTATTATGCTTGGGATACGATAAAATGGAACCGGAATCGAATTTCGAACTTCCTAAGCGGATTTCTCGAGGAAACGAAAGCTTAACAGAAGCGGTAAATCGCAAATTAGAGGGTCTTAGAGAAGGAATTCGGCTAAAATCTCGTCAGCTCATTGCGTAGTAATGAGTCTCGTCCGTTTGCCCGTTTACAATCAAATTAGCCTACAATTTTGTCCAAATCCGGCAGTGCCCGAGCTACTTTCATTTCACATGTCTTATCTGGTCCCGATCGAGATTCAGATGATTTGAGCCGAAAATCGTCTGTCAACAAGTAATCAAAAATAGAAAAACACGAAAAGGGGTGCAACACGAGGACTTCCCAGGGGGTCACCCATCCTAGTACTGCTCTCGCCCAAGCACGCTTAACTTCGGAGTTCTGATGGGATCCGGTGCATTAGTGCTGGTATGATCGCACCCGACATTGAGTGGGATGTTTATTCTTATATCCCTCGAGTACGTGTGGAGCGGGCGGCGATGGACAACACGCGGCACTGCTCTCGCCCAATCATAACCATGAAGTTAAGCGTTCTGGCGCGATGGCAGAGCTAGGATGGGTGACCTCCCTGGGAAGACCTCGTGTCGCGACCGTTTACGTAAATTATGGATAAAACAGTCGAAATAATTGTTTTTAATGAGTTAACCGTCTCCGGAGTAATCTGCGTCATACCCTTCCGCACAGAACCGGCTCACGACAACAAAAATCGATAAATGTTCCCAGAAAATAGAAAAAAAATAAGAAGAAGGAAATAACGAATGTAAAGCTATTATTATTCTTGGGATACGATAAAATGGAACCAGAATCGAATTTCGAACTTCCTAAGCGGATTTCTCGAGGAAACGAAAGCTTAACAGAAGCGGTAAATCGCAAATTAGAGGGTCTTAGAGAAGGAATTCGGCTAAAATCTCGTCAGCTCATTGCGTAGTAATGAGTCTCGTCCGTTTGCCCGTTTACAATCAAATTAGCCTACAATTTTGTCCAAATCCGGCAGTGCCCGAGCTACTTTCATTTCACATGTCTTATCTGGTCCCGATCGAGATTCAGATGATTTGAGCCGAAAATCGTCTGTCAACAAGTAATCAAAAATAGAAAAACACGAAAAGGGTGCAACACGAGGACTTCCCAGGGGGTCACCCATCCTAGTACTGCTCTCGCCCAAGCACGCTTAACTTCGGAGTTCTGATGGGATCCGGTGCATTAGTGCTGGTATGATCGCACCCGACATTGAGTGGGATGTTTATTCTTATATCCCTCGAGTACGTGTGGAGCGGGCGGCGATGGACAACACGCGGCACTGCTCTCGCCCAATCATAACCATGAAGTTAAGCGTTCTGGCGCGATGGCAGAGGTAGGATGGGTGACCTCCCTGGGAAGACCTCGTGTCGCGACCGTTTACGTAAATTATGGATAAAACAGTCGAAATAATTGTTTTTAATGAGTTAACCGTCTCCGGAGTAATCTGCGTCATACCCTTCCGCACAGAACCGGCTCACGACAACAAAAATCGATAAATGTTCCCAGAAAATAGAAAAAAAATAAGAAGAAGGAAATAACGAATGTAAAGCTATTATTATGCCTGGGATACGATAAAATGGAACCGGAATCGAATTTCGAACTTCCTAAGCGGATTTCTCGAGGAAACGAAAGCTTAACAGAAGCGGTAAATCGCAAATTAGAGGGTCTTAGAGAAGGAATTCGGCTAAAATCTCGTCAGCTCATTGCGTAGTAATGAGTCTCGTCCGTTTGCCCGTTTACAATCAAATTAGCCTACAATTTTGTCCAAATCCGGCAGTGCCCGAGCTACTTTCATTTCACATGTCTTATCTGGTCCCGATCGAGATTCAGATGATTTGAGCCGAAAATCGTCTGTCAACAAGTAATCAAAAATAGAAAAACACGAAAAGGGGTGCAACACGAGGACTTCCCAGGGGGTCACCCATCCTAGTACTGCTCTCGCCCAAGCACGCTTAACTTCGGAGTTCTGATGGGATCCGGTGCATTAGTGCTGGTATGATCGCACCCGACATTGAGTGGGATGTTTATTCTTATATCCCTCGAGTACGTGTGGAGCGGGCGGCGATGGACAACACGCGGCACTGCTCTCGCCCAATCATAACCATGAAGTTAAGCGTTCTGGCGCGATGGCAGAGGTAGGATGGGTGACCTCCCTGGGAAGACCTCGTGTCGCGACCGTTTACGTAAATTATGGATAAAACAGTCGAAATAATTGTTTTTAATGAGTTAACCGTCTCCGGAGTAATCTGCGTCATACCCTTCCGCACAGAACCGGCTCACGACAACAAAAATCGATAAATGTTCCCAGAAAATAGAAAAAAAATAAGAAGAAGGAAATAACGAATGTAAAGCTATTATTATGCCTGGATACGATAAAATGGAACCGGAATCGAATTTCGAACTTCCTAAGCGGATTTCTCGAGGAAAACGAAAGCTTAACAGAAGCGGTAAATCGCAAATTAGAGGGTCTTAGAGAAGGAATTCGGCTAAAATCTCGTCAGCTCATTGCGTAGTAATGAGTCTCGTCCGTTTGCCCGTTTACAATCAAATTAGCCTACAATTTTGTCCAAATCCGGCAGTGCCCGAGCTACTTTCATTTCACATGTCTTATCTGGTCCCGATCGAGATTCAGATGATTTGAGCCGAAACTCGTCTGTCAACAAGTAATCAAAAATAGAAAAACACGAAAAGGGGTGCAACACGAGGACTTCCCAGGGGGTCACCCATCCTAGTACTGCTCTCGCCCAAGCACGCTTAACTTCGGAGTTCTGATGGGATCCGGTGCATTAGTGCTGGTATGATCGCACCCGACATTGAGTGGGATGTTTATTCTTATATCCCTCGAGTACGTGTGGAGCGGGCGGCGATGGACAACACGCGGCACTGCTCTCGCCCAATCATAACCATGAAGTTAAGCGTTCTGGCGCGATGGCAGAGCTAGGATGGGTGACCTCCCTGGGAAGACCTCGTGTCGCGACCGTTTACGTAAATTATGGATAAAACAGTCGAAATAATTGTTTTTAATGAGTTAACCGTCTCCGGAGTAATCTGCGTCATACCCTTCCGCACAGAACCGGCTCACGACAACAAAAATCGATAAATGTTCCCAGAAAATAGAAAAAAAATAAGAAGAAGGAAATAACGAATGTAAAGCTATTATTATGCCTTGGGATACGATAAAATGGAACCGGAATCGAATTTCGAACTTCCTAAGCGGATTTCTCGAGGAAACGAAAGCTTAACAGAAGCGGTAAATCGCAAATTAGAGGGTCTTAGAGAAGGAATTCGGCTAAAATCTCGTCAGCTCATTGCGTAGTAATGAGTCTCGTCCGTTTGCCCGTTTACAATCAAATTAGCCTACAATTTTGTCCAAATCCGGCAGTGCCCGAGCTACTTTCATTTCACATGTCTTATCTGGTCCCGATCGAGATTCAGATGATTTGAGCCGAAAATCGTCTGTCAACAAGTAATCAAAAATAGAAAAACACGAAAAGGGGTGCAACACGAGGACTTCCCAGGGGGTCACCCATCCTAGTACTGCTCTCGCCCAAGCACGCTTAACTTCGGAGTTCTGATGGGATCCGGTGCATTAGTGCTGGTATGATCGCACCAGACATTGAGTGGGATGTTTATTCTTATATCCCTCGAGTACGTGTGGAGCGGGCGGCGATGGACAACACGCGGCACTGCTCTCGCCCAATCATAACCATGAAGTTAAGCGTTCTGGCGCGATGGCAGAGGTAGGATGGGTGACCTCCCTGGGAAGACCTCGTGTCGCGACCGTTTACGTAAATTATGGATAAAACAGTCGAAATAATTGTTTTTAATGAGTTAACCGTCTCCGGAGTAATCTGCGTCATACCCTTCCGCACAGAACCGGCTCACGACAACAAAAATCGATAAATGTTCCCAGAAAATAGAAAAAAAATAAGAAGAAGGAAATAACGAATGTAAAGCTATTATTATGCTTGGGATACGATAAAATGGAACCGGAATCGAATTTCGAACTTCCTAAGCGGATTTCTCGAGGAAACGAAAGCTTAACAGAAGCGGTAAATCGCAAATTAGAGGGTCTTAGAGAAGGAATTCGGCTAAAATCTCGTCAGCTCATTGCGTAGTAATGAGTCTCGTCCGTTTGCCCGTTTACAATCAAATTAGCCTACAATTTTGTCCAAATCCGGCAGTGCCCGAGCTACTTTCATTTCACATGTCTTATCTGGTCCCGATCGAGATTCAGATGATTTGAGCCGAAAATCGTCTGTCAACAAGTAATCAAAATAGAAAAACACGAAAAGGGGTGCAACACGAGGACTTCCCAGGGGGTCACCCATCCTAGTACTGCTCTCGCCCAAGCACGCTTAACTTCGGAGTTCTGATGGGATCCGGTGCATTAGTGCTGGTATGATCGCACCCGACATTGAGTGGGATGTTTATTCTTATATCCCTCGAGTACGTGTGGAGCGGGCGGCGATGGACAACACGCGGCACTGCTCTCGCCCAATCATAACCATGAAGTTAAGCGTTCTGGCGCGATGGCAGAGCTAGGATGGGTGACCTCCCTGGGAAGACCTCGTGTCGCGACCGTTTACGTAAATTATGGATAAAACAGTCGAAATAATTGTTTTTAATGAGTTAACCGTCTCCGGAGTAATCTGCGTCATACCCTTCCGCACAGAACCGGCTCACGACAACAAAAATCGATAAATGTTCCCAGAAAATAGAAAAAAAATAAGAAGAAGGAAATAACGAATGTAAAGCTATTATTATGCCTCGGATACGATAAAATGGAACCGGAATCGAATTTCGAACTTCCTAAGCGGATTTCTCGAGGAAACGAAAGCTTAACAGAAGCGGTAAATCGCAAATTAGAGGGTCTTAGAGAAGGAATTCGGCTAAAATCTCGTCAGCTCATTGCGTAGTAATGAGTCTCGTCCGTTTGCCCGTTTACAATCAAATTAGCCTACAATTTTGTCCAAATCCGGCAGTGCCCGAGCTACTTTCATTTCACATGTCTTATCTGGTCCCGATCGAGATTCAGATGATTTGAGCCGAAAATCGTCTGTCAACAAGTAATCAAAATAGAAAAACACGAAAAGGGGTGCAACACGAGGACTTCCCAGGGGGTCACCCATCCTAGTACTGCTCTCGCCCAAGCACGCTTAACTTCGGAGTTCTGATGGGATCCGGTGCATTAGTGCTGGTATGATCGCACCAGACATTGAGTGGGATGTTTATTCTTATATCCCTCGAGTACGTGTGGAGCGGGCGGCGATGGACAACACGCGGCACTGCTCTCGCCCAATCATAACCATGAAGTTAAGCGTTCTGGCGCGATGGCAGAGCTAGGATGGGTGACCTCCCTGGGAAGACCTCGTGTCGCGACCGTTTACGTAAATTATGGATAAAACAGTCGAAATAATTGTTTTTAATGAGTTAACCGTCTCCGGAGTAATCTGCGTCATACCCTTCCGCACAGAACCGGCTCACGACAACAAAAATCGATAAATGTTCCCAGAAAATAGAAAAAAAATAAGAAGAAGGAAATAACGAATGTAAAGCTATTATTATGCCTGGGATACGATAAAATGGAACCGGAATCGAATTTCGAACTTCCTAAGCGGATTTCTCGAGGAAACGAAAGCTTAACAGAAGCGGTAAATCGCAAATTAGAGGGTCTTAGAGAAGGAATTCGGCTAAAATCTCGTCAGCTCATTGCGTAGTAATGAGTCTCGTCCGTTTGCCCGTTTACAATCAAATTAGCCTACAATTTTGTCCAAATCCGGCAGTGCCCGAGCTACTTTCATTTCACATGTCTTATCTGGTCCCGATCGAGATTCAGATGATTTGAGCCGAAACTCGTCTGTCAACAAGTAATCAAAAATAGAAAAACACGAAAAGGGGTGCAACACGAGGACTTCCCAGGGGGTCACCCATCCTAGTACTGCTCTCGCCCAAGCACGCTTAACTTCGGAGTTCTGATGGGATCCGGTGCATTAGTGCTGGTATGATCGCACCCGACATTGAGTGGGATGTTTATTCTTATATCCCTCGAGTACGTGTGGAGCGGGCGGCGATGGACAACACGCGGCACTGCTCTCGCCCAATCATAACCATGAAGTTAAGCGTTCTGGCGCGATGGCAGAGCTAGGATGGGTGACCTCCCTGGGAAGACCTCGTGTCGCGACCGTTTACGTAAATTATGGATAAAACAGTCGAAATAATTGTTTTTAATGAGTTAACCGTCTCCGGAGTAATCTGCGTCATACCCTTCCGCACAGAACCGGCTCACGACAACAAAAATCGATAAATGTTCCCAGAAAATAGAAAAAAAATAAGAAGAAGGAAATAACGAATGTAAAGCTATTATTATGCTTGGGATACGATAAAATGGAACCGGAATCGAATTTCGAACTTCCTAAGCGGATTTCTCGAGGAAACGAAAGCTTAACAGAAGCGGTAAATCGCAAATTAGAGGGTCTTAGAGAAGGAATTCGGCTAAAATCTCGTCAGCTCATTGCGTAGTAATGAGTCTCGTCCGTTTGCCCGTTTACAATCAAATTAGCCTACAATTTTGTCCAAATCCGGCAGTGCCCGAGCTACTTTCATTTCACATGTCTTATCTGGTCCCGATCGAGATTCAGATGATTTGAGCCGAAAATCGTCTGTCAACAAGTAATCAAAAATAGAAAAACACGAAAAGGGGTGCAACACGAGGACTTCCCAGGGGGTCACCCATCCTAGTACTGCTCTCGCCCAAGCACGCTTAACTTCGGAGTTCTGATGGGATCCGGTGCATTAGTGCTGGTATGATCGCACCAGACATTGAGTGGGATGTTTATTCTTATATCCCTCGAGTACGTGTGGAGCGGGCGGCGATGGACAACACGCGGCACTGCTCTCGCCCAATCATAACCATGAAGTTAAGCGTTCTGGCGCGATGGCAGAGGTAGGATGGGTGACCTCCCTGGGAAGACCTCGTGTCGCGACCGTTTACGTAAATTATGGATAAAACAGTCGAAATAATTGTTTTTAATGAGTTAACCGTCTCCGGAGTAATCTGCGTCATACCCTTCCGCACAGAACCGGCTCACGACAACAAAAATCGATAAATGTTCCCAGAAAATAGAAAAAAAATAAGAAGAAGGAAATAACGAATGTAAAGCTATTATTATGCCTGGGATACGATAAAATGGAACCGGAATCGAATTTCGAACTTCCTAAGCGGATTTCTCGAGGAAAACGAAAGCTTAACAGAAGCGGTAAATCGCAAATTAGAGGGTCTTAGAGAAGGAATTCGGCTAAAATCTCGTCAGCTCATTGCGTAGTAATGAGTCTCGTCCGTTTGCCCGTTTACAATCAAATTAGCCTACAATTTTGTCCAAATCCGGCAGTGCCCGAGCTACTTTCATTTCACATGTCTTATCTGGTCCCGATCGAGATTCAGATGATTTGAGCCGAAACTCGTCTGTCAACAAGTAATCAAAATAGAAAAACACGAAAAGGGGTGCAACACGAGGACTTCCCAGGGGGTCACCCATCCTAGTACTGCTCTCGCCCAAGCACGCTTAACTTCGGAGTTCTGATGGGATCCGGTGCATTAGTGCTGGTATGATCGCACCCGACATTGAGTGGGATGTTTATTCTTATATCCCTCGAGTACGTGTGGAGCGGGCGGCGATGGACAACACGCGGCACTGCTCTCGCCCAATCATAACCATGAAGTTAAGCGTTCTGGCGCGATGGCAGAGGTAGGATGGGTGACCTCCCTGGGAAGACCTCGTGTCGCGACCGTTTACGTAAATTATGGATAAAACAGTCGAAATAATTGTTTTTAATGAGTTAACCGTCTCCGGAGTAATCTGCGTCATACCCTT
>NC_134559.1:35935996-35960199 GCF_025594145.1 Primulina tabacum
CGCAAATTAGAGGGTCTTAGAGAAGGAATTCGGCTAAAATCTCGTCAGCTCATTGCGTAGTAATGAGTCTCGTCCGTTTGCCCGTTTACAATCAAATTAGCCTACAATTTTGTCCAAATCCGGCAGTGCCCGAGCTACTTTCATTTCACATGTCTTATCTGGTCCCGATCGAGATTCAGATGATTTGAGCCGAAAATCGTCTGTCAACAAGTAATCAAAATAGAAAAACACGAAAAGGGGTGCAACACGAGGACTTCCCAGGGGGTCACCCATCCTAGTACTGCTCTCGCCCAAGCACGCTTAACTTCGGAGTTCTGATGGGATCCGGTGCATTAGTGCTGGTATGATCGCACCCGACATTGAGTGGGATGTTTATTCTTATATCCCTCGAGTACGTGTGGAGCGGGCGGCGATGGACAACACGCGGCACTGCTCTCGCCCAATCATAACCATGAAGTTAAGCGTTCTGGCGCGATGGCAGAGGTAGGATGGGTGACCTCCCTGGGAAGACCTCGTGTCGCGACCGTTTACGTAAATTATGGATAAAACAGTCGAAATAATTGTTTTTAATGAGTTAACCGTCTCCGGAGTAATCTGCGTCATACCCTTCCGCACAGAACCGGCTCACGACAACAAAAATCGATAAATGTTCCCAGAAAATAGAAAAAAAATAAGAAGAAGGAAATAACGAATGTAAAGCTATTATTATGCCTGGGATACGATAAAATGGAACCGGAATCGAATTTCGAACTTCCTAAGCGGATTTCTCGAGGAAACGAAAGCTTAACAGAAGCGGTAAATCGCAAATTAGAGGGTCTTAGAGAAGGAATTCGGCTAAAATCTCGTCAGCTCATTGCGTAGTAATGAGTCTCGTCCGTTTGCCCGTTTACAATCAAATTAGCCTACAATTTTGTCCAAATCCGGCAGTGCCCGAGCTACTTTCATTTCACATGTCTTATCTGGTCCCGATCGAGATTCAGATGATTTGAGCCGAAAATCGTCTGTCAACAAGTAATCAAAATAGAAAAACACGAAAAGGGGTGCAACACGAGGACTTCCCAGGGGGTCACCCATCCTAGTACTGCTCTCGCCCAAGCACGCTTAACTTCGGAGTTCTGATGGGATCCGGTGCATTAGTGCTGGTATGATCGCACCCGACATTGAGTGGGATGTTTATTCTTATATCCCTCGAGTACGTGTGGAGCGGGCGGCGATGGACAACACGCGGCACTGCTCTCGCCCAATCATAACCATGAAGTTAAGCGTTCTGGCGCGATGGCAGAGCTAGGATGGGTGACCTCCCTGGGAAGACCTCGTGTCGCGACCGTTTACGTAAATTATGGATAAAACAGTCGAAATAATTGTTTTTAATGAGTTAACCGTCTCCGGAGTAATCTGCGTCATACCCTTCCGCACAGAACCGGCTCACGACAACAAAAATCGATAAATGTTCCCAGAAAATAGAAAAAAAAATAAGAAGAAGGAAATAACGAATGTAAAGCTATTATTATGCCTGGGATACGATAAAATGGAACCGGAATCGAATTTCGAACTTCCTAAGCGGATTTCTCGAGGAAACGAAAGCTTAACAGAAGCGGTAAATCGCAAATTAGAGGGTCTTAGAGAAGGAATTCGGCTAAAATCTCGTCAGCTCATTGCGTAGTAATGAGTCTCGTCCGTTTGCCCGTTTACAATCAAATTAGCCTACAATTTTGTCCAAATCCGGCAGTGCCCGAGCTACTTTCATTTCACATGTCTTATCTGGTCCCGATCGAGATTCAGATGATTTGAGCCGAAAATCGTCTGTCAACAAGTAATCAAAAATAGAAAAACACGAAAAGGGGTGCAACACGAGGACTTCCCAGGGGGTCACCCATCCTAGTACTGCTCTCGCCCAAGCACGCTTAACTTCGGAGTTCTGATGGGATCCGGTGCATTAGTGCTGGTATGATCGCACCCGACATTGAGTGGGATGTTTATTCTTATATCCCTCGAGTACGTGTGGAGCGGGCGGCGATGGACAACACGCGGCACTGCTCTCGCCCAATCATAACCATGAAGTTAAGCGTTCTGGCGCGATGGCAGAGCTAGGATGGGTGACCTCCCTGGGAAGACCTCGTGTCGCGACCGTTTACGTAAATTATGGATAAAACAGTCGAAATAATTGTTTTTAATGAGTTAACCGTCTCCGGAGTAATCTGCGTCATACCCTTCCGCACAGAACCGGCTCACGACAACAAAAATCGATAAATGTTCCCAGAAAATAGAAAAAAAAATAAGAAGAAGGAAATAACGAATGTAAAGCTATTATTATGCCTGGGATACGATAAAATGGAACCGGAATCGAATTTCGAACTTCCTAAGCGGATTTCTCGAGGAAACGAAAGCTTAACAGAAGCGGTAAATCGCAAATTAGAGGGTCTTAGAGAAGGAATTCGGCTAAAATCTCGTCAGCTCATTGCGTAGTAATGAGTCTCGTCCGTTTGCCCGTTTACAATCAAATTAGCCTACAATTTTGTCCAAATCCGGCAGTGCCCGAGCTACTTTCATTTCACATGTCTTATCTGGTCCCGATCGAGATTCAGATGATTTGAGCCGAAAATCGTCTGTCAACAAGTAATCAAAAATAGAAAAACACGAAAAGGGGTGCAACACGAGGACTTCCCAGGGGGTCACCCATCCTAGTACTGCTCTCGCCCAAGCACGCTTAACTTCGGAGTTCTGATGGGATCCGGTGCATTAGTGCTGGTATGATCGCACCCGACATTGAGTGGGATGTTTATTCTTATATCCCTCGAGTACGTGTGGAGCGGGCGGCGATGGACAACACGCGGCACTGCTCTCGCCCAATCATAACCATGAAGTTAAGCGTTCTGGCGCGATGGCAGAGGTAGGATGGGTGACCTCCCTGGGAAGACCTCGTGTCGCGACCGTTTACGTAAATTATGGATAAAACAGTCGAAATAATTGTTTTTAATGAGTTAACCGTCTCCGGAGTAATCTGCGTCATACCCTTCCGCACAGAACCGGCTCACGACAACAAAAATCGATAAATGTTCCCAGAAAATAGAAAAAAAATAAGAAGAAGGAAATAACGAATGTAAAGCTATTATTATGCCTGGGATACGATAAAATGGAACCGGAATCGAATTTCGAACTTCCTAAGCGGATTTCTCGAGGAAACGAAAGCTTAACAGAAGCGTTAAATCGCAAATTAGAGGGTCTTAGAGAAGGAATTCGGCTAAAATCTCGTCAGCTCATTGCGTAGTAATGAGTCTCGTCCGTTTGCCCGTTTACAATCAAATTAGCCTACAATTTTGTCCAAATCCGGCAGTGCCCGAGCTACTTTCATTTCACATGTCTTATCTGGTCTCGATCGAGATTCAGATGATTTGAGCCGAAAATCGTCTGTCAACAAGTAATCAAAAATAGAAAAAAAAGAAAAGGAGTGCAACACGAGGACTTCCCAGGGGGTCACCCATCCTAGTACTGCGCTTCGCCCAAGCACGCTTAACTTCGGAGTTCTGATGGGATCCGGTGCATTAGTGCTGGTATGATCGCACCCGACATTGAGTGGGATGTTTATTCTTATATCCCTCGAAGTACGTGTTGAGCGGGCGGCGATGGACAACTCGCGGCACTACTCTCGCCCAATCATAACCATGAAGTTAAGCGTTCTGGCGCGATGGCAGAGTTAGGATGGGTGACCTCCCTGGGAAGACCTCGTGTCGCGACCGTTTACGTAAATTATTGATAAAACAGTCGAAATAATTGTTTTTAATGAGTTAACCGTCTCCGGTGTAATCTGCGTCATACCCTTCCGCACAGAACCGGCTCACGACAACAAAAATCGATAAATGTTCCCAGAAAATAGAAAAAAAATAAGAAGAAGGAAATAAAGAATGTAAAGCTATTATTATGCCTCGGATACGATAAAATGGAACCGGAATCGAATTTCGAACTTCCTAAGCGGATTTCTCGAGGAAACGAAAGCTTAACAGAAGCGGTAAATCGCAAATTAGAGGGTCTTAGAGAAGGAATTCGGCTAAAATCTCGTCAGCTCATTGCGTAGTAATGAGTCTCGTCCGTTTGCCCGTTTACAATCAAATTAGCCTACAATTTTGTCCAAATCCGGCAGTGCCCGAGCTACTTTCATTTCACATGTCTTATCTGGTCTCGATCGAGATTCAGATGATTTGAGCCGAAAATCGTCTGTCAACAAGTAATCAAAAATAGAAAAACACGAAAAAGGGTGGCAACACGAGGACTTCCCAGGGGGTCACCCATCCTAGTACTGCTCTCAGCCAAGCACGCTTAACTTCGGAGTTCTGATGGGATCCGGTGCATTAGTGCTGGTATGATCGCACCCGACATTGAGTGGGATGTTTATTCTTATATCCCTCGAGTACGTGTGGAGCGGGCGGCGATGGACAACACGCGGCACTGCTCTCGCCCAATCATAACCATGAAGTTAAGCGTTCTGGCGCGATGGCAGAGCTAGGATGGGTGACCTCCCTGGGAAGACCTCGTGTCGCGACCGTTTACGTAAATTATGGATAAAACAGTCGAAATAATTGTTTTAATGAGTTAACCGTCTCCGGAGTAATCTGCGTCATACCCTTCCGCACAGAACCGGCTCACGACAACAAAATCGATAAATGTTCCCAGAAAATAGAAAAAAAATAAGAAGAAGGAAATAACGAATGTAAAGCTATTATTATGCCTGGGATACGATAAAATGGAACCGGAATCGAATTTCGAACTTCCTAAGCGGATTTCTCGAGGAAACGAAAGCTTAACAGAAGCGGTAAATCGCAAATTAGAGGGTCTTAGAGAAGGAATTCGGCTAAAATCTCGTCAGCTCATTGCGTAGTAATGAGTCTCGTCCGTTTGCCCGTTTACAATCAAATTAGCCTACAATTTTGTCCAAATCCGGCAGTGCCCGAGCTACTTTCATTTCACATGTCTTATCTGGTCCCGATCGAGATTCAGATGATTTGAGCCGAAAATCGTCTATCAACAAGTAATCAAAAATAGAAAAACACGAAAAGGGTGCAACACGAGGACTTCCCAGGGGGTCACCCATCCTAGTACTGCTCTCGCCCAAGCACGCTTAACTTCGGAGTTCTGATGGGATCTGGTGCATTAGTGCTGGTATGATCGCACCCGACATTGAGTGGGATGTTTATTCTTATATCCCTCGAGTACGTGTGGAGCGGGCGGCGATGGACAACACGCGGCACTGCTCTCGTCCCAATCATAACCATGAAGTTAAGCGTTCTGGCGCGATGGCAGAGCTAGGATGGGTGACCTCCCTGGGAAGACCTCGTGTCGCGACCGTTTACGTAAATTATGGATAAAAGAGTCGAAATAATTGTTTTTAATGAGTAACCGTCTCCGGAGTAATCTGCGTCATACCCTTCCGCACAGAACCGGCTCACGACAACAAAAATCGATAAATGTTCCCAGAAAATAGAAAAAAAATAAGAAGAAGGAAATAACGAATGTAAAGCTATTATTATGCCTGGGATACGATAAAATGGAACCGGAATCGAATTTCGAACTTCCTAAGCGGATTTCTCGAGGAAACGAAAGCTTAACAGAAGCGTTAAATCGCAAATTAGAGGGTCTTAGAGAAGGAATTCGGCTAAAATCTCGTCAGCTCATTGCGTAGTAATGAGTCTCGTCCGTTTGCCCGTTTACAATCAAATTAGCCTACAATTTTGTCCAAATCCGGCAGTGCCCGAGCTACTTTCATTTCACATGTCTTATCTGGTCCCGATCGAGATTCAGATGATTTGAGCCGAAAATCGTCTGTCAACAAGTAATCAAAATAGAAAAACACGAAAAGGGGTGCAACACGAGGACTTCCCAGGGGGTCACCCATCCTAGTACTGCTCTCGCCCAAGCACGCTTAACTTCGGAGTTCTGATGGGATCCGGTGCATTAGTGCTGGTATGATCGCACCCGACATTGAGTGGGATGTTTATTCTTATATCCCTCGAGTACGTGTGGAGCGGGCGGCGATGGACAACACGCGGCACTGCTCTCGCCCAATCATAACCATGAAGTTAAGCGTTCTGGCGCGATGGCAGAGCTAGGATGGGTGACCTCCCTGGGAAGACCTCGTGTCGCGATCGTTTACGTAAATTATGGATAAAACAGTCGAAATAATTGTTTTTAATGAGTTAACCGTCTCCGGAGTAATCTGCGTCATACCCTTCCGCACAGAACCGGCTCACGACAACAAAATCGATAAATGTTCCCAGAAAATAGAAAAAAAATAAGAAGAAGGAAATAACGAATGTAAAGCTATTATTATGCCTGGGATACGATAAAATGGAACCGGAATCGAATTTCGAACTTCCTAAGCGGATTTCTCGAGGAAACGAAAGCTTAACAGAAGCGGTAAATCGCAAATTAGAGGGTCTTAGAGAAGGAATTCGGCTAAAATCTCGTCAGCTCATTGCGTAGTAATGAGTCTCGTCCGTTTGCCCGTTTACAATCAAATTAGCCTACAATTTTGTCCAAATCCGGCAGTGCCCGAGCTACTTTCATTTCACATGTCTTATCTGGTCCCGATCGAGATTCAGATGATTTGAGCCGAAAATCGTCTGTCAACAAGTAATCAAAATAGAAAAACACGAAAAGGGTGCAACACGAGGACTTCCCAGGGGGTCACCCATCCTAGTACTGCTCTCGCCCAAGCACGCTTAACTTCGGAGTTCTGATGGGATCCGGTGCATTAGTGCTGGTATGATCGCACCCGACATTGAGTGGGATGTTTATTCTTATATCCCTCGAGTACGTGTGGAGCGGGCGGCGATGGACAACACGCGGCACTGCTCTCGCCCAATCATAACCATTAAGTTAAGCGTTCTGGCGCGATGGCAGAGGTAGGATGGGTGACCTCCTTGGGAAGACCTCGTGTCGCGACCGTTTACGTAAATTATGGATAAAACAGTCGAAATAATTGTTTTTAATGAGTTAACCGTCTCCGGAGTAATCTGCGTCATACCCTTCCGCACAGAACCGGCTCACGACAACAAAAATCGATAAATGTTCCCAGAAAATAGAAAAAAAATAAGAAGAAGGAAATAACGAATGTAAAGCTATTATTATGCCTGGGATACGATAAAATGGAACCAGAATCGAATTTCGAACTTCCTAAGAGGATTTCTCGAGGAAACGAAAGCTTAACAGAAGCGGTAAATCGCAAATTAGAGGGTCTTAGAGAAGGAATTCGGCTAAAATCTCGTCAGCTCATTGCGTAGTAATGAGTCTCGTCCGTTTGCCCGTTTACAATCAAATTAGCCTACAATTTTGTCCAAATCCGGCAGTGCCCGAGCTACTTTCATTTCACATGTCTTATCTGGTCCCGATCGAGATTCAGATGATTTGAGCCGAAAATCGTCTTTCAACAAGTAATCAAAAATAGAAAAACACGAAAAAGGGTGCAACACGAGGACTTCCCAGGGGGTCACCCATCCTAGTACTGCTCTCGCCCAAGCACGCATAACTTCGGAGTTCTGAAGGGATCCGGTGCATTAGTGCTGGTATGATCGCACCCGACATTGAGTGGGATGTTTATTCTTATATCCCTCGAGTATGTGTGGAGCGGGCGGCGATGGACAACACGCGGCACTGCTCTCGCCCAATCATAACCATGAAGTTAAGCGTTCTGGCTCGATGGCAGAGGTAGGATGGGTGACCTCCCTGGGAAGACCTCGTGTCGCTACCGTTTACGTAAATTATAGATAAAACAATCGAAATAATTGTTTTTAATGAGTTGACCGTCTCCGGAGTAATCTGCGTCATACCCTTCCGCACAGAACCGGCTCACGACAACAAAAATCGATAAATGTTCCCAGAAAATAGAAAAAAAAATAAGAAGAAGAAAGTAGCGAATGTAAAGCTATTATTATGCCTGGGATACGATAAAATGGAACCGGAATCGAATTTCGAACTTTCTAAACGGATTTCTCGAGGAAACAAAAGCTTAACAGAAGCGGAAAATCACAAATTAGAGTGTCTTAGAGAAAGAATTCGGCTAAAATCTCGTCAGCTCATTGCGTAGTAATGAGTCTCGTCCGTTTGCCCGTTTACAATCAAATTAGCCTACAATTTTGTCAAAATCCGGCATTG
Source organism: Primulina tabacum (assembly GCF_025594145.1). NCBI lineage: Eukaryota > Viridiplantae > Streptophyta > Magnoliopsida > Lamiales > Gesneriaceae > Primulina > Primulina tabacum. The sequence goes on from NC_134559.1 coordinate 35,944,142, forward strand.
CCCGAGCTACTTTCATTTCACATGTCTTATCTGGTCTCGATCGAGATTCAGATGATTTGAGCCGAAAATCGTCTGTCAACAAGTAATCAAAAATAGAAAAAAAAGAAAAGGAGTGCAACACGAGGACTTCCCAGGGGGTCACCCATCCTAGTACTGCGCTTTCGCCCAAGCACGCTTAACTTCGGAGTTCTGATGGGATCCGGTGCATTAGTGCTGGTATGATCGCACCCGACATTGAGTGGGATGTTTATTCTTATATCCCTCGAAGACGTGTTGAGCGGGCGGCGATGGACAACTCGCGGCACTACTCTCGCCCAATCATAACCATGAAGTTAAGCGTTCTGGCGCGATGGCAGAGTTAGGATGGGTGACCTCCCTGGGAAGACCTCGTGTCGCGACCGTTTACGTAAATTATTGATAAAACAGTCGAAATAATTGTTTTTAATGAGTTAACCGTCTCCGGTGTAATCTGCGTCATACCCTTCCGCACAGAACCGGCTCACGACAACAAAAATCGATAAATGTTCCCAGAAAATAGAAAAAAAATAAGAAGAAGGAAATAAAGAATGTAAAGCTATTATTATGCCTCGGATACGATAAAATGGAACCGGAATCGAATTTCGAACTTCCTAAGAGGATTTCTCGAAAAAACGATAGCTTAACAAAAGCGGTAAATCGCAAATTAGAGGGTCTTAGAGAAGGAATTCGGCTAAAATCTCGTCAGCTCATTGCGTAGTAATGAGTCTCGTCCGTTTGCTCGTTTACAATCAAATTAGCCTACAATTTTGTCCAAATCCGGCAGTGCCCGAGCTACTTTCATTTCACATGTCTTATCTGGTCTCGATCGAGATTCAGATGATTTGAGCCTAAAATCGTCTGTCAACAAGTAATCAAAAATAGAAAAACACGAAAAAGGGTGGAACACGAGGACTTCCCAGGGGGTCACCCATCCTAGTATTCCTCATGTCTAAGCACGCTTAACTTAGAAGTTCTGATGGGATCCGGTGCATTATTGCTTGTATGATCGCACCGGACATTAAGTAGGATGTTTATTCTTATATCCCTCGAGTACGTTTGGAGCGGGCGGCGATGGACAACACGCGGCACTGCTCTCGCCCAATCATAACCATGAAGTTAAGCGTTCTGGTGCGATGGCAGAGCTAGGATGGGTGACCACTCTGGGAAGACCTCGTGTCGCGACCGTTTACTTAAATTATGGACAAAACAGTCGAAATAATTATTTTAATGAGTTAACCGTCTCCGGTGTAATCTGCGTCATACCCTTCCGCACAGAACCGGCTCACGACAACAAAAATCGATAAATGTTCCCAGAAAATAGAAAAAGAAATTAGAAGAAGGAAATAACGAATGCTAAAGCTATTATTATTCTTGTGATACAATAAAATGGAACCAGAATCGAATTTCGAACTTCCTAAGCGGATTTCTCGAGGAAACGAAAGCTTAACAGAAGCGGTAAATCGCAAATTAGAGGATCTTAGAGAAGGAATTCGGCTAAAATCTCGTCAGCTCATTGCGTAGTAATGAGTCTCGTCCGTTTGCCCGTTTACAATCAAATTAGCCTACAATTTTGTCCAAATCCGGCAGTGCCCGAGCTACTTTCATTTCACATGTCTTATCTGGTCCCGATCGAGATTCAGATGATTTGAGCCGAAAATCGTCTATCAACAAGTAATCAAAAATAGAAAAACACGAAAAGGGTGCAACACGAGGACTTCCCAGGGGGTCACCCATCCCTAGTACTGCTCTCGCCCAAGCACGCATAACTTCGGAGTTCGGAAGGGATCTGGTGCATTAGTGCTGGTATGATCGCACCCGACATTGAGTGGGATGTTTATTCTTATATCCCTCGAGTACGTGTGGAGCGGGCGACGATGGACAACACGCGGCACTGCTCTCGTCCAATCATAACCATGAAGTTAAGCGTTCTAGCGCGATGGCAGAGCTACGATGGGCGACCTCCCCGGGAAGACCTCGTGTCGCGACCGTTTACGTAAATTATGGATAAAGAGTTGAAATAATTGTTTTAATGAGTAAACCTTCTCCGGAGTAATCTGCGTCATACCCTTCCGCACAAAACCGCCTCAAGACAACAAAAAATCGCAAAATATCCCAGAAAATAGAAAAAAAATAAGAAGAAGGTAATAGCGAATGTAAGCTATATGTATGCCTGGGATACGATAAAAAATGGAACGAAATAGAATTTCGACTTCCAAGCGGATTTCTCGAGGAAACAGAAGCTTAACAGAAGCGGTAAATCGGTAAATTAGAGGGTCTTAGAGAAGGAATTTAGCTAAATACCGCCAGCTCTGTGCGGAGTAATGATTCTCATCCGTTTGCCCGTTTACAATCAAATTAGCCTATAATTTGTCCAAATCCGGTAGTGTCGAGCTACGTGATTTCACATGTCTTATCTCGTCCCGATCGAGATTCAGATGATTTGAGCCGAAATCGTCTGTCACAAGTATAAAAAAATAGAAAAAAACATGAAAAGCGGTGCAACACGAGGACTTCCAAGGGGGTCACCCATCCTAGTATTGCTCTCGCCCAAGCACGCTTAACTTCAGAGTTCTGATGGGATCCTGTGCATTAGTGCTGGTATGATCGCACCAGGACAATGAGTGGGATGTTTATTCTTATATCCCTCGAGTACGTGTGGAGCGGGCGGCGATGGACAACACGCGGCACTGCTCTCGCCCAATCATAACCATGAAGTTAAGCGTTCTGGCGCGATGGCAGAGCTAGGATGGTTGACCTCCCTGGGAAGTCCCCGTGTCGCGATCGTTTACGTAAATTAGGGCAAAAACAGTCGAAATAATTGTTTTTAATGAGTTAACCGTCTCCGGAGTAATCTGCGTCTTACCCTTCCGCACAGAACCGGCTCACGACAACAAAAATCGCTAAATGTTCCCAGAAAATAAGAAAAAAATAAGATGAAGGAAATAGCGAATGTAAAGCTATTATTATGCCTGGGATATGATAAAATGGAACCGGAATCGAATTTCGAACTTCCTAAGCGGATTTATCGAGGAAACGAAAGCTTAACAGAAGCGGTAAATCGCAAATTAGAGGGTCTTAGAGAAGGAATTCGACTAAAATCTCGTCAGCTCATTGCGTAGTAATGAGTCTCGTCCGTTTGCCCGTTTACAATCAAATGAGCCTACAATTTTGTCCAAATCCGGCAGTGCCCGAGCTACTTTCATTTCACATGTCTTATCTGGTCCCGATCGAGATTCAGATGATTTGAGCCAAAAATCGTCTGTCAACAAGTAATCAAAAATAGAAAAACACGAAAAGGGTGCAACACGAGGACTTCTCAGTGGGTCACCCACCCTAGTACTGCTCTCACCCAAGCACGCTTAACTTCGGAGTTCTGATGGGATCCGGTGCATTAGTGCTGGTATGATTGCACCCGACATTGAGTGGGATGTTTATTCTTATATCCCTCGAGTACGTGTGGAGCGAGCGGCGATGGACAACACGCGGCACTGCTCTCGCCCAATCATAACCATGAAGTTAAGCGTTCTGGCGCGATGGCAGAGCTAGGATAGGTGACCTGCCTGGGAAGACCTCGTGGTGCGACCGTTTACGTAAATTATGGATAAAACAGTCGAAATAATTGTTTTTAATGAGTTATCCGTCTCCGGAGTAATCTGCGTCATACACTTCCGCACAGAAACGGCTCACGACAACAAAAATCGATAAATGTACCTAGAAAATAGAAAAAAAATAAGAAGAAGGAAATAGCGAATGTAAAGCTATTATTATGCCTGAGATACGATAAAATGGAACGGAAATCGAATTTTTGACTTCCTAAATGGATTTCTCGAGGAAACTGAAGCTTAACAGAAGCGGAAAATCGCAAATTAGAGGGTCTTAGAGAAGGAATTCGGCTAAAATCTCACCAGCTCATTGCGGAGTAACATTTCTCGTTCGTTTGCCCGTTTACAATCAAATTAGCCTACAATTTTGTCCAAATACGGCAGTGCCCGAGATACGTTGATTTCAGTCGAAATAATTGTTTTTATTGAGTTAACCGTCTCCGGAGTAATCTGCGTCATACCCTTCCGCACAGAACCGGCTCACGACAACAAAAATCGATAATTGTTCCCTGAAAATAGAAAAAAAAATAAGAAGAAGGAAATAACGAATGTAAAGCTATTATTATGCTTGGGATACGATAAAATAGAACCGCAATCGAATTTCGAACTTCCTAAGAAGATTTCTCGAGGAAACGAAAGCTTAACAGAAGCGGTAAATCGCAAATTAGAGGGTCTTAGAGAAGGAATTCGGCTAAAATCTCGTCAGCTCATTCCTTAGTAGTGAGTCTCGTCCGTTTGCCCGTTTACAATCAAATTAGCCTACAATTTTGTCCAAATTCGGCAGTGCCCGAGCTACTTTCATTTCACATGTCTTATCTGGTCCCGATCGAGATTCAGATGATTTGAGCCGAAAATCGTCTGTCAACAAGTAATCAAAAATAGAAAAACACGAAAAGGGTTGTAACACGAAAACTTTCCAGGGGGTCACCCATCCTAGTACTGCTCTCGCCCAAGCACGCTTAACTTCGGAGTTCTGATGGGATCCGGTGCATTAGTGCTAGTATGATCGCACCCAACATTGAGTGGGATGTTTATTCTTATATCCCTCGAGTACGTGTGGAGCGGGCGGCGATGGACAACACGCGGCACTGCTCTCGCCCAATCATAACCATGAAGTTAAGCGTTCTGGCGCGATGGCAGAGGTAGGATGAGTGACCTCCCTGGGAAGACCTCGTGTCGCGATCGTTTACGTAAATTATGGATAAAACAGTCGAAATAATTTTTTTTAATGAGTTAACCGTCTCAGGAGTAATCTGCGTCATACCCTTCCGCACAGAACCGGCTCAGGACAACAAAAATCGATAAATGTTCCCAGAAAATAGAAAAAAAATAAGAAGAAGGAAATAACGAATGTAAAGCTATTATTATGCCTGGGATAGGATAAAATGGAACCGGAATCGAATTTCGAACTTCCTAAGCGGATTTCATGATGAAACTGAAAGCTTAACAGAAGCGTTAATTCGCAAATTAGAGGGTCTTAGAGAAGGAATTCGGCTAAAATCTCGTCAGCTCATTGCGTAATAATGAGTCTCGTCCGTTTGCCCGTTTACAATCAAATTAGCCTACAATTTTGTCCAAATCCGGCAGTGCCCGAGCTACTTTCATTTCACATGTTTTATCTGGTCCCGATCGAGATTCAGATGATTTGAGCCGAAAATCGTCTATCAACAAGTAATCAAAAATAGAAAAACACGAAAAGGGTGCAACACGAGGACTTCCCAGGGGGTCACCCATCCTAGTACTGCTCTCACCCAAGCAAGCTTACCTTCGTAGTTCTGATGGGATCCGGTGCATTAGTGCCGGTATGATCGCACCCGAAATTGAGTGGGATGTTTATTCTTATATCCCTCGAGTACGTGTGGAGCGGGCGGCGATGGACAACACGCGGCACTGCTCTCGCCCAATCATAACCATGAAGTTAAGCGTTCTACGCGATGGCATAGGTAGGATGGGTGACCTCCCTGGGAAGACCTCGTGTCGCGACCGTTTACGTAAATTATTGATAAAACAGTCGAAATAATTGTTTTTAATGAGTTAACCGTCTCCGGAGTAATCTGCGTAATACCCTTCGGCACAGAACCGGCTCACGACAACAAATATCGATAAATGTTCCCAGAAAATAGAAAAAAATAAGAAGAAGAAAATAACGAATGTAAAGCTATTATTATGCCTGGGATACGATAAAATGGAACCGGAATCGAATTTCGAACTTCCTAAGCGGATTTCATGATGAAACCAAAGCTTAACAGAAGCGTTAAATCGCAAATTAGAGGGTCTTAGAGAAGGAATTCGGCTAAAATCTCGTCAGCTCATTGCGTAATAATGAGTCTCGTCCGTTTGCCCGTTTACAATCAAATTAGCCTACAATTTTGTCCAAATCCGGCAGTGCCCGAGCTACTTTCATTTCACATGTTTTATCTGGTCCCGATCGAGATTCAGATGATTTGAGCCGAAAATCGTCTATCAACAAGTAATCAAAAATAGAAAAACACGAAAAGGGTGCAACACGAGGACTTCCCAGGGGGTCACCCATCCTAGTACTGCTCTCACCCAAGCAAGCTTACCTTCGTAGTTCTGATGGGATCCGGTGCATTAGTGCTGGTATGATCGCACCCGAAATTGAGTGGGATGTTTATTCTTATATCCCTCGAGTACGTGTGGAGCGGGCGGCGATGGACAACACGCGGCACTGCTCTCGCCCAATCATAACCATGAAGTTAAGCGTTCTGCGCGATGGCAGAGGTAGGATGGGTGACCTCCCTGGGAAGACCTCGTGTCGCGACCGTTTACGTAAATTATGGATAAAACAGTCGAAATAATTGTTTTTAATGAGTTAACCGTCTCCGGAGTAATCTGCGTCATACCCTTCGCACAGAACCGGCTCACGACAACAAATATCGATAATGTTCCCAGAAAATAGAAAAAAATAAGAAGAAGAAAATAACGAATGTAAAGCTATTATTATGCCTGGGATATGATAAAATGGAACCGGAATCGAATTTCGAACTTCCTAAGCGGATTTCATGATGAAACGAAAGCTTAACAGAAGCGTTAAATCGCAAATTAGAGGGTCTTAGAGAAGGAATTCGGCTAAAATCTCGTCAGCTCATTGCGTAATAATGAGTCTCGTCCGTTTGCCCGTTTACAATCAAATTAGCCTACAATTTTGTCCAAATCCGGCAGTGCCCGAGCTACTTTCATTTCACATGTTTATCTGGTCCCGATCGAGATTCAGATGATTTGAGCCGAAAATCGTCTATCAACAAGTAATCAAAAATAGAAAAACACGAAAAGGGTGCAACACGAGGACTTCCCAGGGGGTCACCCATCCTAGTACTGCTCTCACCCAAGCAAGCTTAACTTCGTAGTTCTGATGGGATCCGGTGCATTAGTGCTGGTATGATCGCACCCGACATTGAGTGGGATGTTTATTCTTATATCCCTCGAGTACGTGTGGAGCGGGCGGCGATGGACAACACGCGGCACTGCTCTCGCCCAATCATAACCATGAAGTTAAGCGTTCTGGCGCGATGGCAGAGCTAGGATGGGTGACCTCCCTAGGAAGACCTCGTGTCGCGACCGGTTACGTAAATTATGAATAAAACAGTCGAAATAATTGTTTTTAATGAGTTAACCGTCTCCGGAGTAATCTGCGTCATACCCTTCGCACAGAACCGGCTCAGGACAACAAAAATCGATTAATGTTCCCAGAAAATAGAAAAAAAATAAGAAGAAGGAAATAACGAATGTAAAGCTATTATTATGCCTGGGATACGATAAAATGGAACCGGAATCGAATTTCGAACTTCCTAAGCGGATTTCTAGAGGAAACAAAAGCATAACAGAAGCGTTTAATCGCAAATTAGAGGGTCTAAGAGAAGGAATTCGGCTAAAATCTCGTCAGCTCATTGCGTAATAATGAGTCTCGTCCGTTTGCCCGTTTACAATCAAATTAGCCTACAATTTTGTCCAAATCCGGCAGTGCCCGAGCTACTTTCATTTCACATGTCTTATCTGGTCCCGATCGAGATTCAGATGATTTGAGCCGAAAATCGTCTATCAACAAGTAATCAAAAATAGAAAAACACGAAAAGGGTGCAACACGAGGACTTCCCAGGGGGTCACCCATCCTAGTACTGCTCTCACCCAAGCACGCTTAACTTCGTAGTTCTGATGGGATCCGGTGCATTAGTGCCGGTATGATCGCACCCGACATTGAGTGGGATGTTTATTCTTATATCCCTCGAGTACGTGTGGAGCGGGCGGCGATGGACAACACGCGGCACTGCTCTCGCCCAATCATAACCATGAAGTTAAGCGTTCTGCGCGATGGCAGAGGTAGGATGGGTGACCTCCCTGGGAAGACCTCCTGTCGCGACCGTTTACGTAAATTATGGATAAAACAGTCGAAATAATTGTTTTTAATGAGTTAACCGTCTCCGGAGTAATCTGCGTCATACCCTTCGGCACAGAACCGGCTCACGACAACAAATATCGATAAATGTTCCCAGAAAATAGAAAAAAATAAGAAGAAGAAAATAACGAATGTAAAGCTATTATTATGCCTGGGATATGATAAAATGGAACCGGAATCGAATTTCGAACTTCCTAAGCGGATTTCATGATGAAACGAAAGCTTAACAGAAGCGTTAAATCGCAAATTAGAGGGTCTTAGAGAAGAAATTCGGCTAAAATCTCGTCAGCTCATTGTGTAATAATGAGTCTCGTCCGTTTGCCCGTTTACAATCAAATTAGCCTACAATTTTGTCCAAATCCGGCAGTGCCCGAGCTACTTTCATTTCACATGTCTTATCTGGTCCCGATCGAGATTCAGATGATTTGAGCCGAAAATCGTCTATCAACAAGTAATCAAAAATAGAAAAACACGAAAAGGGTGCAACACGAGGACTTCCCAGGGGGTCACCCATCCTAGTACTGCTCTCACCCAAGCACGCTTAACTTCGAAGTTCTGATGGGATCCGGTGCATTAGTGCTGGTATGATCGCACCCGACATTGAGTGGGATGTTTATTCTTATATCCCTCGAGTACGTGTGGAGCGGGCGGCGATGGACAACACGCGGCACTGCTCTCGCCCAATCATAACCATGAAGTTAAGCGTTCTGGCGCGATGGCAGAGCTAGGATGGGTGACCTCCCTAGGAAGACCTCGTGTCGCGACCGTTTACGTAAATTATGGATAAAACAGTCGAAATAATTGTTTTTAATGAGTTAACCGTCTCCGGAGTAATCTGCGTCATACCCTTCCGCACAGAACCGGCTCACGACAACAAATATCGATTAATGTTCCCAGAAAATAGAAAAAAAAATAAGAAGAAGGAAATAACGAATGTAAAGCTATTATTATGCCTGGGATACGATAAAATGGAACCGGAATCGAATTTCGAACTTCCTAAGCGGATTTCATCGATGAAACGAAAGCTTAACAGAAGCGTTTAAATCGCAAATTAGAGGGTCTTAGAGAAGGAATTCGGCTAAAATCTCGTCAGCTCATTGCGTAGTAATGAGTCTCGTCCGTTTGCCCGTTTACAATCAAATTAGCCTACAATTTTGTCCAAATCCGGCAGTGCCCGAGCTACTTTCATTTCACATGTCTTATCTGGTCCCGATCGAGATTCAGATGATTTGAGCCGAAAATCGTCTATCAACAAGTAATCAAAAATAGAAAAACACGAAAAGGGTGCAACACGAGGACTTCCCAGGGGGTCACCCATCCTAGTACTGCTCTCACCCAAGCAAGCTTAACTTCGTAGTTCTGATGGGATCCGGTGCATTAGTGCTGGTATGATCGCACCCGACATTGAGTGGGATGTTTATTCTTATATCCCTCGAGTACGTGTGGAGCGGGCGGCGATGGACAACACGCGGCACTGCTCTCGCCCAATCATAACCATGAAGTTAAGCGTTCTGGCGCGATGGCAGAGGTAGGATGGGTGACCTCCCTGGGAAGACCTCGTGTCGCGACCGTTTACGTAAATTATGGATAAAACAGTCGAAATAATTGTTTTTAATGAGTTAACCGTCTCCGGAGTAATCTGCGTCATACCCTTCCGCACAGAACCGGCTCACGACAACAAATATCGATAAATGTTCCCAGAAAATAGAAAAAAAATAAGAAGAAGGAAATAACGAATGTAAAGCTATTATTATGCCTGGGATACGATAAAATGGAACCGGAATCGAATTTCGAACTTCCTAAGCGGATTTCATGATGAAACGAAAGCTTAACAGAAGCGTTAAATCGCAAATTAGAGGGTCTTAGAGAAGGAATTCGGCTAAAATCTCGTCAGCTCATTGCGTAATAATGAGTCTCGTCCGTTTGCCCGTTTACAATCAAATTAGCCTACAATTTTGTCCAAATCCGGCAGTGCCCGAGCTACTTTCATTTCACATGTCTTATCTGGTCCCGATCGAGATTCAGATGATTTGAGCCGAAAATCGTCTATCAACAAGTAATCAAAAATAGAAAAACACGAAAAGGGTGCAACACGAGGACTTCCCAGGGGGTCACCCATCCTAGTACTGCTCTCACCCAAGCAAGCTTAACTTCGTAGTTCTGATGGGATCCGGTGCATTAGTGCTGGTATGATCGCACCCGACATTGAGTGGGATGTTTATTCTTATATCCCTCGAGTACGTGTGGAGCGGGCGGCGATGGACAACACGCGGCACTGCTCTCGCCCAATCATAACCATGAAGTTAAGCGTTCTGGCGCGATGGCAGAGGTAGGATGGGTGACCTCCCTGGGAAGACCTCGTGTCGCGACCGTTTACGTAAATTATGGATAAAACAGTCGAAATAATTGTTTTTAATGAGTTAACCGTCTCCGGAGTAATCTGCGTCATACCCTTCCGCACAGAACCGGCTCACGACAACAAATATCGATAAATGTTCCCAGAAAATAGAAAAAAAATAAGAAGAAGGAAATAACGAATGTAAAGCTATTATTATGCCTGGGATACGATAAAATGGAACCGGAATCGAATTTCGAACTTCCTAAGCGGATTTCATGATGAAACGAAAGCTTAACAGAAGCGTTAAATCGCAAATTAGAGGGTCTTAGAGAAGGAATTCGGCTAAAATCTCGTCAGCTCATTGCGTAATAATGAGTCTCGTCCGTTTGCCCGTTTACAATCAAATTAGCCTACAATTTTGTCCAAATCCGGCAGTGCCCGAGCTACTTTCATTTCACATGTCTTATCTGGTCCCGATCGAGATTCAGATGATTTGAGCCGAAAATCGTCTATCAACAAGTAATCAAAAATAGAAAAACACGAAAAGGGTGCAACACGAGGACTTCCCAGGGGGTCACCCATCCTAGTACTGCTCTCGCCCAAGCACGCTTAACTTCGTAGTTCTGATGGGATCCGGTGCATTAGTGCTGGTATGATCGCACCCGACATTGAGTGGGATGTTTATTCTTATATCCCTCGAGTACGTGTGGAGCGGGCGGCGATGGACAACACGCGGCACTGCTCTCGCCCAATCATAACCATGAAGTTAAGCGTTCTGGCGCGATGGCAGAGGTAGGATGGGTGACCTCCCTGGGAAGACCTCGTGTCGCGACCGTTTACGTAAATTATGGATAAAACAGTCGAAATAATTGTTTTTAATGAGTTAACCGTCTCCGGAGTAATCTGCGTCATACCCTTCCGCACAGAACCGGCTCACGACAACAAATATCGATAAATGTTCCCAGAAAATAGAAAAAAAATAAGAAGAAGGAAATAACGAATGTAAAGCTATTATTATGCCTGGGATACGATAAAATGGAACCGGAATCGAATTTCGAACTTCCTAAGCGGATTTCATGATGAAACGAAAGCTTAACAGAAGCGTTAAATCGCAAATTAGAGGGTCTTAGAGAAGGAATTCGGCTAAAATCTCGTCAGCTCATTGCGTAATAATGAGTCTCGTCCGTTTGCCCGTTTACAATCAAATTAGCCTACAATTTTGTCCAAATCCGGCAGTGCCCGAGCTACTTTCATTTCACATGTCTTATCTGGTCCCGATCGAGATTCAGATGATTTGAGCCGAAAATCGTCTATCAACAAGTAATCAAAAATAGAAAAACACGAAAAGGGTGCAACACGAGGACTTCCCAGGGGGTCACCCATCCTAGTACTGCTCTCACCCAAGCAAGCTTAACTTCGTAGTTCTGATGGGATCCGGTGCATTAGTGCTGGTATGATCGCACCCGACATTGAGTGGGATGTTTATTCTTATATCCCTCGAGTACGTGTGGAGCGGGCGGCGATGGACAACACGCGGCACTGCTCTCGCCCAATCATAACCATGAAGTTAAGCGTTCTGGCGCGATGGCAGAGGTAGGATGGGTGACCTCCCTGGGAAGACCTCGTGTCGCGACCGTTTACGTAAATTATGGATAAAACAGTCGAAATAATTGTTTTTAATGAGTTAACCGTCTCCGGAGTAATCTGCGTCATACCCTTCCGCACAGAACCGGCTCACGACAACAAATATCGATAAATGTTCCCAGAAAATAGAAAAAAAATAAGAAGAAGGAAATAACGAATGTAAAGCTATTATTATGCCTGGGATACGATAAAATGGAACCGGAATCGAATTTCGAACTTCCTAAGCGGATTTCATGATGAAACGAAAGCTTAACAGAAGCGTTAAATCGCAAATTAGAGGGTCTTAGAGAAGGAATTCGGCTAAAATCTCGTCAGCTCATTGCGTAATAATGAGTCTCGTCCGTTTGCCCGTTTACAATCAAATTAGCCTACAATTTTGTCCAAATCCGGCAGTGCCCGAGCTACTTTCATTTCACATGTCTTATCTGGTCCCGATCGAGATTCAGATGATTTGAGCCGAAAATCGTCTATCAACAAGTAATCAAAAATAGAAAAACACGAAAAGGGTGCAACACGAGGACTTCCCAGGGGGTCACCGATCCTAGTACTGCTCTCCCCAAGCAAGCTTAACTTCGTAGTTCTGATGGGATCCGGTGCATTAGTGCCGGTATGATCGCACCCGACATTGAGTGGGATGTTTATTCTTATATCCCTCGAGTACGTGTGGAGCGGGCGGCGATGGACAACACGCGGCACTGCTCTCGCCCAATCATAACCATGAAGTTAAGCGTTCTAGCTCGATGGCAGAGGTAGGATGGGTGACCTCCCTGGGAAGACCTCGTGTCGCGACCGTTTACGTAAATTATGGATAAAACAGTCGAAATAATTGTTTCTAATGAGTTAACCGTCTCCGGAGTAATCTGCGTCATACCCTTCCGCACAGAACCGGCTCACGACAACAAATATCGATAAATGTTCCCAGAAAATAGAAAAAAAATAAGAAGAAGGAAATAACGAATGTAAAGCTATTATTATGCCTGGGATACGATAAAATGGAACCGGAATCGAATTTCGAACTTCCTAAGCGGATTTCATGATGAAACGAAAGCTTAACAGAAGCGTTAAATCGCAAATTAGAGGGTCTTAGAGAAGGAATTCGGCTAAAATCTCGTCAGCTCATTGCGTAATAATGAGTCTCGTCCGTTTGCCCGTTTACAATCAAATTAGCCTACAATTTTGTCCAAATCCGGCAGTGCCCGAGCTACTTTCATTTCACATGTCTTATCTGGTCCCGATCGAGATTCAGATGATTTGAGCCGAAAATCGTCTATCAACAAGTAATCAAAAATAGAAAAACACGAAAAGGGTGCAACACAAGACTTCCCAGGGGGTCACCCATCCTAGTACTGCTCTGCCCCAAGCAAGCTTAACTTCGTAGTTCTGATGGGATCCGGTGCATTAGTGCTGGTATGATCGCACCCGACATTGAGTGGGATGTTTATTCTTATATCCCTCGAGTACGTGTGGAGCGGGCGGCGATGGACAACACGCGGCACTGCTCTCGCCCAATCATAACCATGAAGTTAAGCGTTCTGGCGCGATGGCAGAGCTAGGATGGGTGACCTCCCTGGGAAGACCTCGTGTCGCGATCGTTTACGTAAATTATGGATAAAACAGTCGAAATAATTGTTTTTAATGAGTTAACCGTCTCCGGAGTAATCTGCGTCATACCCTTCCGCACAGAACCGGCTCACGACAACAAAAATCGATAAATGTTCCCAGAAAATAGAAAAAAAAATAAGAAGAAGGAAATAACGAATGCAAAGCTATTATTATGCCTGGGATACGATAAAATGGAACCGGAATCGAATTTCGAACTTCCTGAGCGGATTTCATGATGAAACGAAAGCTTAACAGAAGCGTTAAATCGCAAATTAGAGGGTCTTAGAGAAGGAATTCGGCTAAAATCTCGTCAGCTCATTGCGTAATAATGAGTCTCGTCCGTTTGCCCGTTTACAATCAAATTAGCCTACAATTTTGTCCAAATCCGGCAGTGCCCGAGCTACTTTCATTTCACATGTCTTATCTGGTCCCGATCGAGATTCAGATGATTTGAGCCGAAAATCGTCTATCAACAAGTAATCAAAAATAGAAAAACACGAAAAGGGTGCAACACGAGGACTTCCCAGGGGGTCACCGATCCTAGTACTGCTCTCACCCAAGCAAGCTTAACTTCGTAGTTCTGATGGGATCCGGTGCATTAGTGCCGGTATGATCGCACCCGACATTGAGTGGGATGTTTATTCTTATATCCCTCGAGTACGTGTGGAGCGGGCGGCGATGGACAACACGCGGCACTGCTCTCGCCCAATCATAACCATGAAGTTAAGCGTTCTGGCGCGATGGCAGAGGTAGGATGGGTGACCTCCCTGGGAAGATCCTCGTGTCGCGACCGTTTACGTAAATTATGGATAAAACAGTCGAAATAATTGTTTTTAATGAGTTAACCGTCTCCGGAGTAATCTGCGTCATACCCTTCCGCACAGAACCGGCTCACGACAACAAATATCGATAAATGTTCCCAGAAAATAGAAAAAAAATAAGAAGAAGGAAATAACGAATGTAAAGCTATTATTATGCCTGGGATACGATAAAATGGAACCGGAATCGAATTTCGAACTTCCTAAGCGGATTTCATGATGAAACGAAAGCTTAACAGAAGCGTTAAATCGCAAATTAGAGGGTCTTAGAGAAGGAATTCGGCTAAAATCTCGTCAGCTCATTGCGTAATAATGAGTCTCGTCCGTTTGCCCGTTTACAATCAAATTAGCCTACAATTTTGTCCAAATCCGGCAGTGCCCGAGCTACTTTCATTTCACATGTCTTATCTGGTCCCGATCGAGATTCAGATGATTTGAGCCGAAAATCGTCTATCAACAAGTAATCAAAATAGAAAAACACGAAAAGGGTGCAACACGAGGACTTCCAGGGGTCACCGATCCTAGTACTGCTCTCACCCAAGCAAGCTTAACTTCGTAGTTCTGATGGGATCCGGTGCATTAGTGCTCGGTATGATCGCACCCGACATTGAGTGGGATGTTTATTCTTATATCCCTCGAGTACGTGTGGAGCGGGCGGCGATGGACAACACGCGGCACTGCTCTCGCCCAATCATAACCATGAAGTTAAGCGTTCTGGCGCGATGGCAGAGCTAGGATGGGTGACCTCCCTAGGGAAGACCTCGTGTCGCGACGTTTACGTAAATTATGATAAAACAGTCGAAATAATTGTTTTAATGAGTTAACCGTCTCCGGAGTAATCTGCGTCATACCCTTCCGCACAGAACCGGCTCACGGACAACAAATATCGATAAATGTTCCCAGAAAATAGAAAAAAAAATAAGAAGAAGGAAATAACGAATGTAAAGCTATTATTATGCCTGGGATACGATAAAATGGAACGGAATCGAATTTCGAACTTCCTAAGCGGATTTCTCGAGGAAACGAAAGCTTAACAGAAGCGTTAATCGCAAATTAGAGGGTCTTAGAGAAGGAATTCGGCTATAAATCTCGTAGCTCATTGCTGTAGTAATGAGTCTCGTCCGTTTGCCCGTTTACAATCAAATGAGCCTACAATTTTGTCCAAATCCGGCAGTGCCCGAGCTACTTCATTTCACATGTCTTATCTGGTCTCGATCGAGATTCAGATGATTTGAGCCGAAAATCGTCTGTCAACAAGTAATCAAAAATAGAAAAACACGAAAATGTTTGCAACACTGAGAACTTCGCAGGGGTGTCATCACCATCCTAGTACTGACTCTCGGCCCAAGCACGCTTACTTCGGATTAATGATGGGATCCTGTGCATTAGTGTTGGTATGATCGCACGACATTGAGTGGGATGTTTATTCTATATCCCTCGAGTACGTGTGGAGCGGGCGGCGATGGACAACACGCGGCACTGCTCTCGCCCAATCATAACCAAGAAGTTAAGCGTTCTGGCGCGATGGCAGAGCTAGGATGGGTGACCTTGGAAGACCTCGTGTCGCGACCGTTACGTAAATTATGATAAAAAAGTCGAAATAATTGTTTTAATGAGTTAAC